>NC_140582.1:853700470-853972970 GCF_964204655.1 Triturus cristatus
CCTGCAGCAAGCCCCTTTCAAATGTCCAGGTGTAGTCCACTTTTTCCACCCCAGTAAAGGTTACTTCCAACGCTAAAGGGTTGTGATCTGACATACCTCGGAATACTTTTCTTTACTAGACCTCAGGACCAGTTGCTGGGTAACAAAAAAATAGTCAAGCCATGCTACGGATTTATGAAGGGCTAAAAAATAGGTGCTGCCAGGGTCAAAAGGCTTTAAATATGGCCACACATTGATTAACCCGTTGCCTTGTGTAAGGGAAGTGAGAGCTCTAAATATCTTATGTTTACGGTCAACATAGTTACAGGTGTCACTGCCCCAGAGTCCACCCATACCATTGATATTCAAATCCCCACAAGTATGATCGGGGTTGGCCACAGTGTTAACTCAGTGTTGAGAAATTTCAAAACATCAGAATCATCTCTGGTAGACCCATATACAGAACAGAGGGTAAAAACTTCTTTATAATTAACAGCATTCGACCAGCACCCAGCGCCCATATTTGTCTGAAACAAGCCTTTTGAAAATGATATCCCTACTCTGGGATAAAATGGCCACCCCTCTGGTTCCTTTTGTGGGATTTGCAATAAGATTATACCCAAGCTGACCCATTAGCTTCCTCCTCGCACCCTCAATATGGGTCCCTTGTAAGCATAAAATATCGGCACGAAGTACTTTAAAATCTGTTGCTACTTTCCGATGTTTTACATGATCATTTAGAGCACATATATTCAGCGTTGCGATTCGGACTCTCATCTATAACAATATGTTTTTTTGTGATGTGGACCCCACTAACTTTACCTCCTGTCCCAGGTCTCAATTGCATCAGTCGCTTCCTCATCCTTCCTCCAAATTTCTTAGATCTCCTCATGTACCATGATCTTTCTTCCCCCTGTGCTCCCCCTTCTTGTGCCCATGCCCTCTCCCACCACCCTCTAACTACGCCTTCCCACTCCCTGAGCCCCCTATCTCCCCTCCACACCCCATACATTCCCCCCTTACCTTGCACTAGAGGTAAAACGACCAACAACTTCTAGGTGATGTAGTCTGTGCTTTGATCATCCCCTAACGCTCAAAGTACTGTGGCTGCAGTTACCCCTAGGGTTATAAAAAAAAAAGAAGAGCCTCCCCCATCAGCGTTACAGGCCTATGCCATGACACATCTATTTTGCAAACCACAGCAAAAAGAGAAAAAAGAAAAATGCTTTTGCTGAGCCATGCTACACCATTTCCTCCAAATATTCTTTAGCTTGTATCTCTGACGTAAACACTCTAGTTTGGTTTTTATAAATTATTTTCAGGCGAGCAAGAGTCAGTAAATACGCTTCCGCCTCATGCTTGATACGGTTGTATCAGCTGTCTCAGCCGCCAGTGTCTCTCAACGGTAGCATGGCAGAAGTCTGGCCTTGTAAAAAAGACTGACCATCATAAGACCTTTTAGCGTCTGGACATGCCTTAGCCAAAACAGCTTTGCAGAGCAAAAAGTTCCCAAAATAAATTAATATTGCTCTGGGCTTTTGTGCTTCTCTAGTGTGTGGCTGGCCAGGTTTCTTCAACGTAAGAGGAAAGTGATGCACTCGCTGGATTTCCAGCTCCCAGTTGGAGCTCAGGAAAGGCCCACTTCATCAGGTACAACATGTAGCCCCAAATATCTTTTCCTTCAATCCCTTCATCGATGCCTAGGACTCTAAGGTTGTTACAAAGCTGCCTGTTTTCAAAATCTTCTATTTTCCATTGAATATCAGTAATTTGTGCACCTTGTGCTTCTGTATGCCTTTGACGTGTGGTGACATCATTTTCCAGAGCAGCTGTTCGTTCTTCTATCGACACAAGCCTCTGATTAAACTCAGCACATGCTTTAGCCACTTTCCTAACTGCCCCTTGTAGCTTTTTCATGGCCAGCCTGTGCTTTTGCCATCAGCGCAAGTCTATTCCAGGTGTTGTTTTATTGTAGCATTGATCAAGTTTAGAGAGGGTTCTCCATCTTGAGCAGCCACAACATCAGTATGAGTACCTTCTTACGAATCTGGATACATTTTACACGTGGCTGAATAATTCCAATTTAAAGTGGCATCTTACCCATGCCTTTGTAGCCTATTGGAGGCATGTCCTTGCCATGTGGCATCTTTGTTCTGTCTGGATTCCCTCTTTTTTTTTTAAACGTGGTACCAAGGCCATCATACTGGCTTCCTGGGCTAGAGCTAAAGGTCTGTAAGATGCTCCCAACCTCAGAGTCACTGGAACAGATGTTCGAACCATCTATAAGAGAGAAGAACTTATCACCCATATCCTGGGAGTCCTCTAGCCCTTTAGACCCCTTTGCCCCTTCAACTAGAACACTGGTCTCCATATCGCTCCACAAGGGGGTTTGAGATGATTGAGCTATTTGGTTGTTTTCTTCAGTGTCTATCGTCTGATCGTTTATTTCCTTGATCTGGTGTTCCCAAGGGCCGGTGGTTTGCTCGATCTAATCATTATCCTCCTGTTCTGCCCCTTGGGCAGATTAGTCTGGAAATTCTTCCAACCGCCTCGGGGGCCCCCATTGACCATCTGTTGATTTACATGATAGACCATCTACTCTTCCCTTCTCCCTGGCCATGTTGCAGTCATTGGCTGGAGAGTCATCCCTATCAGCATTCAAATCACTCTTTCTCCAGGTGCCTTCTGACTCTGCAAACTGAGGGTTCCCAGCAGTTGCCGGAACAGTTGTTGTTACTGCCAAAAAATATTCTGTTAAGCTCTGCTGTTGCTGTGGTTGTGGCTGTAGTTGTTGCTGTAATTGATTTTTCTGGATGACCTCCTTCTCTCCAGATGATAAGCAATCGGCCTTTTTTCCCCTTGTGCTGTAGTACCATTCCCAGAGCCTTTTGTGCCCCTTTGAATCAATTTGCTGCTGTTGATAGTTGGGGCACTAGATTTGGTAGTCTTGAGGCGCTGGGGGCAGACTAAGCTCTTGTTAGCTGACAGCGCTGAAGTGTCAGCTGTTTTTTCGTGCACCGCACCACCGCTTTGGGAGGCATCCTGTCCTCACTGCTTCCACTGGTGCAATCCTCAGCCGCACGCCACCTGAGCTTTAAAGACCCTCCGCTGAGAAGTGAAGTAGTCCTTAACCCCTTCAGTGCCACGCCCTTTCCCCCTCCTGTGCCGGGCAGTTGCACTAGTGGGTGGGGTTCATGACGAGATAGTCTCGTCATGGGCACAGCGCAACTGTGCTCCATGACGAGACTATCTCGTCATGGGCACTGAAGAGGTAAACAGAAATCCCTTTACGCAGGTCACCAGTGCTCCTGCCACTGAAACCACCGCCGACAGCCGTGTCAGGACCACGGGCTGAGTCCGAGACTACAGGTAGGGCACTATCCCTCGGTGATGCCAGCGCCATCCGCGCCATGCCAGTACCCCTTTTTCTGTTAAAGAGGGCTCAGTGCGGCAGGGAAGCAGCAAACTTGACCGCTTACAGAAACGCCATCTTGCCTCAAGATGTATATGTAGGACACCTGATTCTGTGTGGCGATCAAATTGTAATGATGTACTCTGTTTCCAATTACTAACCTTATGAGTGTCTTACACAAATGTTGTTAGCAGGAGTATCAATCCCACTTTATTTTAGATACAAAATTGTGCCCTGTATGGGCTAACAAGTGCGGACTGTCACCATGGGGTCAATGATATGAATATCCTCGTTTTCTACTATTTGTGCTATAACCATCCATATGTGTAACCCACATGCGTATTATGACTGACCCCTCCTGTACAATGTACAAAGGATATTTTGTGTGCATTGCTGCCCTGGATGGGCTGTTGGTGAAGAGTGACCAAATGAAATTTTAATCTCTCGCAATGTTCAATCCCTAGAGCTCAACTACTAGAACGTTATTGAAATCAAAGTGAACCGTTTCAACACTACTTTTCATGAAGGAAAACTAACATTTAACATCGTACAATTCAACTATACGCAGATCCGTATTTATCTCTACAAATATATAAGAAAACTAAAACTTACGGAAATACATCTACAACACCCACAAAAAACTAAGACACACCCCTCAAATGAAAGGGGCGCAACAAACTCCCTCACAGTAAAGGATTTGGGGACACTACTAACTTTACAGGATTTGGGAGAATACTCAAGCCCTGAATTGGAAGGGGACGATGCCGAAGACGTTGTGCAACTTTTGAAGAAAGCAGGGAGTGCCCAAGAATGCAGCATCAGTAATAAGAGTAAAATCAAGGTTTATCCCCCACACTGCTCATGATGCAATAGATACTTCCCAAGAGACTGTCATTGAGGAACTAAAAAAACTTCCATCTGAGGGTCCTGACACGACGTACAATAACATCTCCAAAAATCAATGTAAAGCCATCATGGACCTCAAGATTGATGAGACCCTAATAATTAAACTGTTGGATAAGGTAGGATATATCTTGTTCTGTTGAATAAAGAACAATACTATAATGAGGCGCATAGACAACTCTCAATGAAGGAGTGCTATGTGCCCATCACCAGGACTAAATATGACAGCAGCGTTCGCCTCTTCTATGAATTCCTAGAAGGATGGCGGACCAAAGGTGTGTTGGAACAGGAAGATTACCAGTTTATGTACTGTGAATATCCGAAACTGCCAACCTTCTAACACCTTCCAAAGGTGCCCAAAAATGCAGTGGACCCTCCGGGACATCCCATCGTTTCCTCAAAGAACAGTCTTTTAGAGAATACCTCTATCTACATAGACTGTTTCTTTTCTCCCTTCGCGAGAGACCTTAGCTTATATGTGAATGATACGAAGGACTTTTTGAGAATAATAGACGGAATACAATAGGAGGACAACATGCTTCTCATAACATTGGACATTACAAGTCTATACACATGTATTTCTCACGAAAAGGGCCTACGAGCGATACCATTTTTCTTGAACGAAAGAGCTTTGAAGTATCAGGAACACAATCTAATGCTGTTTGAACTAACATCATTCTGTCTAAACAATAACATATTTTTGTTTGCAGGACAGCACTATCAGCAAAAGCAAAGGACTGCCATGGGCATTTGCTTCACCCCCAGTTACGCAAATTTGTTCGTGGGCTGGTGGGAGAAGCATGTGGCCTGCGCAGACGGAAAAGAGCGGTGGGTGAATAGCGTGGCCCTATGAGCCCGCTACAAAGATGATTTACCTATCATTTGAAAGGAACACGTATTGAGGCCTAGAAGTATATCACTGCCTTGAACTGTAACGACGTAAACCTACAGTCTACAGTATGTAATTAACATACTTAGATTTGACGGTCTATGTAGAGAATAATAAGCTAGAGACTACCCTCTACCGTAAATGGACAGCAGGAAACTCTATGCTACATGCAGGGAGTTACCGTCCCCACAGTGTGATTGTCAGTATTCCATATGGAGAAATGCTGTGGATCAAACGTAATTGCTCCATCACCGCGGAATACAGCAAGGCAAGAGACATGACACTGAGTAGATTTATAGCAAGAGGATACACACAGGGAGTTTTACAAGACATTGTCAAAAAACAGAGAAGATACACAGACATCATCTATTATTGGAGAGAGAAGAAAAGAAACGAGATAAAGAAGGTCAAGAAGTGCACAAAGTGAGAAAGATTTCTGATTTCACTGTAAATTCATCTGAAGTATACCAGATATTAAGAATAAATTGGCACATTCTAAAAAGTGACAACAGCATTGGGACACACTTATCTACTTCTCCGTTGGACACCTATAAAAGGGACTACTCAAAGATCATCTAGTACAGAGTCATTATTCGCTAAGAGCCAAAAGGAAGGATTCTTCCCATGAATGAGATTCAAAGCATGCAAAAATAGCAACAAAGTATGTGACTTCCAGCTTTCAGGCAGGAAGAAAAAGAGGAAGATTACCAAGCTACTTAATTGCAGATCAGAATTTACTGTATATTGTCTTTCACGCCCATGTGGGAAACAATACGTGCACAGCACCACAAATCTTGCCAAGAAAAGAGTGCTCGAACACATGTGGGTCATCACGAATAAAGATCATACATATCCAGTAGCTCACCACTTTGAACAGTAACACAACAGCAATTTGAATCTTCTAAAATACTTTCGCATAGACCAAGTGCGAAAGGAAGAGAGAGAAGGAGATAGAGTAAGAAAGCTCAGAACCCTGCAATCCAGATATATAGTTGAGCTACAGACTAAGGCCGCTGAGGGACTGAACAATGAGGAAGAATTATGGATACATATAGGTATAGAGACGGAAGCAGTGACAGAAACCATCGTAATCTCCCCATCAATGTACAACGAGGAAGATAACATGAAGGAAGTTATGGAGGATATAGAGGAGCTATGTCCGAAACACACTAGTGAGCTCATGCAAATGGTAAGGAAGTCTAACAGGCAGCAATTCATAGTGGAAGCGTCAATCTCCCACCCAGAGAACTATCAGCATGATACACAACAAAACGGGGCAGAGAAAATGCCAAAACAGACCTGTTCGACTCCACTAAGCAACAACAGACCGGAGCCTTGGGACCAATCACCAGATTTGAGACCAGCCGATATGGCTAGCAAACGTAAACGGAGAAACACAGAAGTGAAGCTGGGGCAAACACCTTTGAATTACTATCTGCCCAACCAGACCTTGATAAGAGAGGAAGCCCCGGAACAGATCATAAACACAATAAATACTCATCTATTAGAGGCTATCAAAGCACTCACCATGCAATCTCATAAATTAGAAATACAACTTGATCTGACACACATGCTCGCTCACAGCGTACTTTCAATTGATAAAAAAGATTGAGGCAATAAACTCAAAAATGGACTGTCTGCTAAACAAGAGCATCGTAGGACCCATAAACAACACAAATGATGCCATAATTGAGAAACTAACTTCACTTCTGGATTTAATAACAACATTGATAAATCAATGCAAATGTAACCACGAAGGGTAATTGCAGGATGAAAGGACTATCACACAAGCAGCAATAAAAAGCAGGAAGGAGAACAAGCCATCAGACAATGGGAGCGTACCATCAGACCAAAAAACACAAGAAACAAGCAGTGATAAGGCCTGCCTTGCAAGCATGGGGCCTCCACACCCTACAATTGCAATACCTTCGCAGTCAACCAATGAAGGCCTGGAGCGCAATCAGACACCAATGCAAGCCATAGGCGCTCAAACCAATAAGGTAAAATCAGAGGAGAAGACAACACAATTGTCATGGAGACAAAAAAAGAAATTGCGCAAAGCATATAAAGCCAACAAATGAACAACCAAAGCACAAAGAAACGCTCAAAAAGATCTACAAATGGAAGTACCGAGCAAATTAGCAAAGCAAGAGGGTACCACAGAAGCAACCATGATAGAAGCTCCGAAGACATACCCCATTTTCCTTTCATGGACACACACCACACGATCATCTGATGAGGGAGCAAAACACGGACTTGCCAGGGCAAGAACAGAAATATCCGAACCATTGACAATCGCTGGTCTTCAAACGCAGCAAGGAGCATCGGGAAAAAAAGGAAAACTTAACCCAGACAGTGCCGCAAAGCCTCCAGCAGACCATCCACCTCACACAAACAGTTATTGATAGGCTCAACAGAGAGGCCATAATGCAGACAAGCCTTTGCACACAAACATCCAAACATACACTGTGCAGTGGAGTTGGAGAGAGGTACACACACAAGAAGGAAAATAACAGAAAGAAATTAACAGAACATATTGGACGGGCCAGATTTGCGAACCAATGGATGGTTCAAACCATCAAGCGGGGAACTGCCAGAAACAGGGCAACGCCAAACACTTACACAACATACGAAAGAAAATTATAAGCAAGCCTTGGCCAACAAAACATACGCGCAAGGGAACAGGGCATATCAAAAGCTGACTGCTCTGAACGTGTAAACACTGAAATAAAGGAAAGGATCATCATTCGGTCAGACACTCTATAGGGGATGGGCACAAACCTGGAACATCGTATGACATCACTACCTTCTACCCTAATATTCACTCTGGAATTTCATACAAAAGGGGCATGGGATATATTAAACAGATCTAACATTCTACAACTAACATATAACATACCATCTCTATCCTACCTCACTACGGCACATGTAATTTCAGTCGAATTCCAACGTAACCTAAATAATAACAGAAGAGAATCTACACTAACCGAATGGCAAAGTGACTCCGATATCCAGAACATTTTACAGGAGAGCGAATAATTCAAGGATTAGGGCATATTAATCAATAAACTAGTCATAGAAATATATCCGTATAAGCTGTCAGGGAGGCAGCCCACAATATCTCCCCCCAAAGGATCAAACACAATCCTAAGAGGAACCCAAAAAAACACCTGCTCTTCTCTTGAGGAGACGGGGGGGGGGGGTTACGATCAAACTCCAAGTGTGTAATAGCAGGAGTGAAAACCATAGGACAGAGGAAGAATTAATACGCATAAATCCGGAAAACTTGAATGGGCTTGGCTCCCCACAGCCCTTACGACAAGAGGGCGGACAACTCTTTAGGAAAGGAAATGGAAAACAATTAAAATCATTAATCCCTAAAAGAAGCGCACTACGGATTATCAACTGGAATGTGGCAGATCTTTACTCCCTAACGACAGATGAAAAACCATTGGACTTCTTAAACATGGGAGACATCATATGCATGCAAGATAATTGGTCGACTGCTCCCATACCTATTCGAGGTTCCAAATAAGCCATATACCTGCACATCCCAAAAAATTGTTCGGAAGACCAATGGGCGGCCTCGCAATCTATGTGAAACTAGAATTACAAGTGGAAATCAAAGAATGGTCAAACAACAACTTGAACCTACAGGCAGTTAACATAAGTGGCTTAGCACTAGATGAAATACTCAAGTCAATATCTTTGATAAACTCGTACCTAAATCCACAAAGAAACACAAAATTGGCCATAGTAAAGAATACAACCAAGCTTATACAAGGATTCATATATGAACATCCAGATGATCACTACATAATGGCCAGCTAATTTAATATTCTTAATTTAGACCAAGTTGATATTTCCCAAGGTGGCCGTGAAAGAACGATCCTCCAAGCATGCATCTGCTAATTTGATCTTAGGTCAGCGGCATTAGTACCTCCGACAGGGGGCACTATGATCCACACTTACAGAGATACAGCAACCTTGGATTATATCTTCTTAAGTAGTGAGCTATTAAAGACGTGCACAGCCTTCCAGGTACATCGGAGGAACGAAAGCAACCACAATCCGATTACCATAGACATCAGTCTGAGCACAATGGTCCATAAAATCTGCAATCCAGCCGACCATAAGTATGAAACAAATGCGGGTCCACTCAAAAACAAGATCAAATTGGGTCCGGTCGCAATGACCAATTATGAAGATTGGAAACACAACATAGCAACTGGCCATGGCCCCATGAGGCAATAAAGATAGGGTAATGGTCCCAACTTCTAGACATGCTCCACTTGTCATTAACTCCACAAAATCAAAAGGAATGCCAAATTGTGCTGAAAGACGTTCGGTGGCCTGGAATTCCAGGAACAAGAAAGATTGTAGAGAGCAAAAAAACGTACAGTCATGCTACTAAACAACATAGAAAAGAAAGAACCATAGCTGAAAGAGGCCAGAAGTCAATACAAAAAGATCATGTGGAGCCAAAAACATCAAGAAACCCAAGAACTGGCTATGGTTCATCCTTGGGTGTTGAGCTCTTTGCTAGGGGGCCCTTGATCTACTGAAGGGGATGGGGGGGGACGGGTTGAGATTGATGTCTTGGAACGTCAATGGATTGGGGGACCGTATCAAACGGGGTGTTGTGCTGCAATATCTGCGTCGTCTGACTCCTGATGTGGTGTTCTTACAGGAGACACATCTGGTTGGCAATGTTTGTCGGGCTATGAACAGGGGGGGATATCGACTTGTGGCCCACTCTGGTTTCACCACTGGTTCGAGAGGGGTGGGCATTCTCTTGCGAGTTTCACTTCCGTTTGAGATCACCAGGGTGGTCCCAGACGATAGAGGGCGCTATGTGGCTCTGACTGGGAGGTGGGAGGGGCAGTCCCTTTCCTTGATCTCGGTCTATGTTCCCCCCGGCCTCCAGAACTCCACCTTCTCAGACTTGGGTCGTATGTTGCTTGGGCTTCCTGACAGTCTTTTGCTTATGGGTGGGGACTTTAATTCGGTTGTCTCGGGTGACCTGGACCGTCATCCGCCCAGGGCCCTCCCTGCTGCCCAGGCGTGGCTGGGCAGGCTCCTGGAGACCTTCGGTCTAGTGGACTGTTGGAGGTTAATGCATCCGGCACAGTGTCAGTACACCTTTCACTCTGGGGCCCATGGGAGTCTCTCCAGACTGGATTATTTCCTTATGCCCGCGGCCCAGGCTACTCGGATTCGAGAGGTCAAACACCTGGCCAGGGGCATTTCTGATCATTCCCCACTGTGGTTGCTTTTTGACACCGGGTCGCGGTCCGCTGGGCGGATCGCTCCTATTAACCCTTGGTACCTGCGAGACCCCAAGATCCGTGATAGCCTGATTAAGTCGATTGATCAATATTTTTCTGAGAATGAGGGGTCGGTGTTGTCCTCGGTGTCCCTGTGGGAAGCTTTCAAAGCAGTGCTCCGCGGGCATGCCCTGTCCCAGATAGTGGAGGCCAAGAGGGTTAAGAGAGAGGCGGTTGTGACGCTTGAGACTGAAATATCGGGGCTGGAGGCAGCCTTGGAGGCGGGCGTCATCCTGGATGGGTTGCATGCCCTCAGCCTGAAGCAGTTTGAATATAAGTCTCTCGTCACTGATGCTGCCAAGACTATGTATAGGGAGCAGCAGGGTAGGTTGTATGACGCCGGAGACAAGGCGGGTAAGCTGATTGCCTGGTTGGACAAGAAGGAGAGAGTGAATCGTGTGGTCCTGGAGCTTCGGGTGTCGGATGGAGTGTGTGTGACTGAGCCTGGTGAGATTGTTGAGTGGTTTGCTGACCACCTCCGTGCAGTGTACTCCCCGGTGTCTGATAGAGATGAGGACGACTCTCGTCTTCTGCTTCGGGATTTTGCCCTGCCCGGCTTATCCGTCGAGGACCGCGAGCTGATGGATGCCCCTTTGTCTGTCGAAGAGATAGCTACTGCGATTCGCTCCCTCCGCTCGGGCAAGGCTATGGGCCCCAACGGTCTGCCGATTGAACTATATAAGTTGCGCCCGGATAAAATCGCGCCTTTCCTCCGTCATATGTTTCAGGAATCGCTCGAGAGGGGTTCCCTTCCTGACGACCAGCGTCTGGCTACTATAGTGGTGATTCCCAAGGAGGGTAAGCCACGTGACCGCTGTGCCTCCTATAGGCCTATTTCCCTGCTAAATGCCGAACCCAAAATCCTTGCTAAGGTCCTCGCCAATCGCCTGCTGAGCGTTATATGTGACTTGATACATCCGGATCAATGTGGCTTCATCCCACATCGTAATACCGCTCTCAATTTACGGCGTCTGCACGGCGTCCTCGCTAGGGCTGAGTACTTCGCTGAACCGGCCATATTGGTTTCCCTAGACGCCACGATGGCCTTTGATACCATTGAATGGCCATTTCTTTGGGCCGTCTTGGCGAAGTTTGGTTTTGGGGAGGGGTTCCTTAGCTGGGTGAAGCTCCTTTATGCTGGACCAATGGCTCAGGTGGTTGTCAATGGGCGGGTTTCTCGGCCTTTCACTCTCGGGAGGGGAACTAGGCAGGGGTGCCCGTTGTCCCCGCTGCTCTTTGCTCTCGCCCTGGAACCGCTCGCTGCCTGGCTCCGTTGGGAGCCCTCGATTAGAGGGCTCCGGTGGGCCCCGGGCTTCGAGGATCGGGTTTCATTGTACGCGGATGATATTCTCTTGTTTCTCACCTCACCGCGGAAGTCGCTCAATGTTCTCTTTGATGTCCTTACTTCCTTCGGGAAAAACTCGGGTCTGATAATTAACTGGTCCAAATCTTGTGTATATCCTATCTCTGGTGGTCTTCCTCTCTTGCCACCTCGGCTTCCGCTCCAAATATCTCAGTCCGGCTTTAAATACCTGGGGGTGTACGTTTCGTTGGATCCGGCGGTCCGCTATGAGCAGAATCTCCTGTCTCCACTCCGGCGTTTGAGGGCAGATACGGCTCGGTGGTGTAAGCTGCCCTTGTCTCCGCTTGGTCGCGCGGCGCTGTTTAAAATGATGTCCCTTCCCAGATTCCTTTATGCACTCCAGAACTCCGTTGATGTCATTCCTGCGGCCTACTTTAGGGAGGTGGAGAGTTTGCAGAGGAGACTGGTTTGGGACGGGCGATCGCGTATCGCTTTGGCCAAGCTGACTCTTTCCTGGTATGACGGGGGCATCGCGCTTCCTGATATTAGACGGTACTATTGGGCCTCCCAGCTGTCTGCCATTAATCATGCTATGTACGCTCCTGGTTCGAACCCGGCATATGAGATGGATAAGCTCCTGCTCCCCGGCGGTAACTATAACAGAGCGCTTTACTCGCGGTCTGCTGGTAGGGCCCTTACGGGCCCTACCAGGATTGCGGTCCGTGTATGGAAGGCGGCTAACGTAGCGATGGGCTGGAGTGAGCGTTTAACGTGCGCCACTCCTCTATTCGACTCAGACCGCTTGGGAAGCCTCTGGACAACGAAAGGCTTCGAGCGCTGGGATACGATCGGCATCAGCAGAGTGGGGGACCTGTGGGTTAAAGGTGCGGTTAAATCCTTTGCGGCGCTTCAGCGCGAGTATGAGCTTAGTGACAGAGAGTTCTTCCGTTATGCACAGGTTCGGCACGCCCTGCTTTCGGTCTTTGGGGAGGGGACCACGGTCCCTTCTTCTTCGCCTCTCGAGGACCGCATACTCGATGGTCACGTCCCCGACAGTACTATCTCCCTGATTTACAAAAAACTGATAAACAATCGGGCTGACCTCTTGGTGCGTCTTCGGGAGGCATGGACGGGAGATGGGGTGGAGCTGGACGATGAGGACTGGCAGACTGCACTGTCATCCCCTAAGGAGGTGGCCATCCCGGCCCGTCTCCGCCTGGTCCAGCTTAAGATTCTCCATCGTGTATATGTGACGGGCCCCCGCCTGGTCTCGATGGGGTTTTCAGACGACGGACTCTGTAAGCGTGGCTGCGGGCTCAGTGCTACCTTTCTCCATATCCTATGGGAATGCCGCGAGGTGGCGGAATACTGGCGCCGGGTGCATGATATTATGAGACGAGTCACCGGGGTCGCTCTGCTGCCGGAGGTGCGTCGTTGTGTGCTGAATGTATGGGAGCCCAATGACTGCAACGCGGCTCAGGCTCGGTGGGCGGCCTTGGGGAACATGATTGCAAAGAGAGATATTGCACAGCTTTGGGGTTCCCAGCGGCCTCCCACCGTATCCGTCTGGAAGGAGAACATGGACTGGTGCATGTTCAGGGAGAAAACGGTGTATGTGGCTCGTGGTAAACCGGGGGCTTGGGGTAGAATTTGGGGGCAGTGGAACGCGTATCGTGGGTCTATCTGTGCTCCCCCTTTGGTGGATGCGTCCGGGGTTGCCTCGTCCCCCTGATCCTTGAGGGTTCCTTGTGTATCTCGTACTTTGGAGTACAGATTTGGTTCTCTCGTGGCCCCCCCCTCCCTCTCAGGTCTTCTTTTATTGACCGCCCTCAGGTGGTTGGGTGTTGACTCCCCCGGCTGGTGTTCGCCGCCCTTCATAAGTCGTTTCGCCTTGTTTGTTGTATTTTTGTATTTTTCTTTTTTGTTGTTATTTATACTAAAAGTGTGTATTCTGATTTCCCTTATGTGCAGTCTGATCTACTGTGATAGTGCGGAGCCCCTGTGGGCCAGTCATTGTTTTCTGATATGCTGGAACACTGCGACTACTAGCGGCCGGCCCTGGTGGTTGTAGGCCCGTGTTTGTAACCCTTTTTGTGCACAATAAAATCTTTTTAAAAAAAAAAAAACCCAAGAACTGTGGAAAGGAATATGCTACTTACCAGTATGCATCTGTTCTTGGCATGTAGAGCTGCAGAGTTGTACACTTAGCATAGATCGCCATCTGGTGTTGGGCCCGGATGTTTGCAGTTTGTTTTTGTTCTTTGGACAGTCTTTGGAAGTCACGAGTTCGGTGACTCCTCCTTCGGTCCGTACTGCGCATGGGCTTCGGCTCCATCCTCAGATTGTTTTTCGCCAACAGGGAAATGATGGAGCGTAGTAATAACAGTGAGAAACCCATGTGTGTTGTATCTAAATAAGATGGACTGGAACGGATACAGGTAGCCGGGGAGGCGGGTGGGCGTGTACAACTCTGCAGCTCTACATGCCAAGAACAGATGCATACTGGTAAGTAGCATATTCCGTTCGAGGCATATGAGCTGCAGATTGTACACTTAGCATAGATTATATAGCAGTACCCAACCTTAGCGGCGACCACCGGTATCCGTTGCAGCGGTTTGAAAAAGTGTCTTTAGTACAGCCTGGCCCACACTAGCTTGTTGCTTGGAATGCACGTCTACACAGTAATGTTTTGTGAAGGTGTGCGGTGTTGACCATGTGGCTGCTTTGCAGATGTCATCTAAGGGTATGTTCCCTAGAAAGGCCATAGAAGCCCCTAACTTTCTAGTAGAGTGGGCTTTAGGTGGAACAGATAATGTTCTTTTTGCCTTTTGATAGCAAATTTGTATGCACTTTACAATCCACCTAGCTATCCCTGATTTAGAGATGGGGTTGCCTTTATGTGGTGGAGAGAAGGAAACGAACAATTGTTTAGTCTTCCTGAAAGGTTGCGTTCTTTGTATGTAGTACAGCAAAGCCCTCTTAACATCAAGTGTGTGTAAAGCCCTTTCTGCAACAGATTGAGGTTGCGAGAAGAAGACAGGTAATTCCACCGATTGATTGAGATGGAAAGGGGAAATGACCTTGGGCAGAAACTTCGGATTTGTACGAAGTATGACCTTGCTGTGATGTATTTGTAGGAAGGGTTCCTGTATAGTGAACGCTTGTATTTCACCAACCCTTATAAGGGAAGTGATAGCTACGAGAAAAGCTGTTTTCCAGGTGAGAAACTGTAGCTCACATTTATGCATTGGTTCGAAGGGCGGACCCATTAGCCTTGTAAGAACTACATTTAGATTCCATACAGGGGAAGGTGGTGCCCTGGGAGGAATTACTCGTTTAAGGCCTTCCATAAAGGCTTTAATAGCGGGCACTCTG
Source organism: Triturus cristatus (assembly GCF_964204655.1). Lineage (NCBI taxonomy): Eukaryota > Metazoa > Chordata > Amphibia > Caudata > Salamandridae > Triturus > Triturus cristatus. The sequence continues at coordinate 853,715,659 of NC_140582.1, forward strand.
AAGAGTGATAAATGCTGTCTGTTTTGTAGATAAGCAGCGATCGCTGCTAGGTGTAGGCGTATGGATGAATATGCCAGGTTACACCTGTGAAGATGGAGCAGATAGCATATGATGTGCTGTATGGATGCATCTAAAGGGTTGATTGTATTGTTACGGCAGTAAATTACAAATCGTTTCCACTTTGCGGCATAGCATGCTCTAGTGGTAGGACGTCTGGCTTCCATGATGATGTTCATGCAATCAGGGGAAGGTTAAGGTATCCAAATTCTAAGATTTCAGGAGCCAGATCGCAAGGTTGAGCTGAGCTGGGTCCGGGTGCCTGATTTCTCCATGGTTCTGGGTTAGGAGGCATGGGGACAGGTGCAGTTTTTGATGTGGTACCACTGATAGTTGTAGTAGTGTGGTGTACCACGGCTGCCTGGCCCATGTCGGAGCTACTAGAATGAGTGTGAGGGAGTGCTGTTGTAGCTTCCTTACCACTAATGGAATTAGTGGGAGAGGTGGAAAGGCGTATGCAAATCTGCCTGACCAGTTCATCCATATCGCATTGCCCTTGGACAATGGGTGTGGGTATCTGGCGGCGAAGCTTGGGCATTTTTTGTTTTCGTGGGTGGCGAAGAGGTCTATCTGAGGATGCCCCCACTGTTGGAAGAATGGGTGAAGAACTTGTGGATGCAGTTCCCATTCGTGTAGTTGTTGCGTTTGTCTGCTGAGCAGATCTGCCATGGTGTTTTGTACGCCTGGAACGTGCTGTGCCAGGAGAAAGATGTTTTGGGGAATTGCCCATCTCCATATGCTCTGGGCTAAGCGGGAGAGCTGGGGAGAGTGTGTCCCCCCCTGTTTTTGGATACAATACATTGCAGTCATGTTGTCTGTGCGAATGAGGACTGCTTTGCCCGAAATCTGTTTTTGGAAAGATTTTAGGGCTAGAAAGATCGCCAAGAGCTCCAGATGGTTGATGTGGAGCGATTTTTGCTGTGGCGTCCATAGACCTTGCATTGTGAGGTGTAGGAGGTGCGCTCCCCAGCCGGAGAGCAATGCGTCCGCTGTTAGAATCACCTGAGGAACCGGGTCCAGGAATGGCCGCCCTTTGGAAAGGTTTGTGGTGTTCCACCACTGCAGAGAGTGATGGGTGCGGCCGTCCACCAACACCAGATCCGTTAGCTGACCCTGGGCCTGGTTCCACTGTCGTGCTAGGCACTCTTGAAGTGGACGCATGTGGAGTCTTGCATGGGGCACTATGAAAATGCAAGACGCCATCATTCCTATGAGCTTCATAAACACTCTTGCTGGAAGAGAGTGTTGAGGAAGGAATGTTTTGCGCAAGGCTTGTATGCTTGCGATCCTGGCTGAGTTTGGATAGGCAATACCTTTGGAGGTGTCTATAGTGGCCCCGAGATATTGCTTTGTGTGAGATGGTACAAGGTGGGACTTTTGGTAGTTCACCGTGAAGCCTAGTTGGTGGAGCTGGATGGTGCTGTTTGTATGTTGCACACATTGGTGGTAGGACGCGGCTTTTATCAGCCAGTCGTCTAAGTAAGGGAAGACGTGAACATGGTGACGCCTGAGGTGTGCTGCTACTACCGCTAGGCATTTGGTAAACACCCGTGGTGCGGTGGTGACCCCGAAGGGGAGAACCGTGAATTGGTAATGCTGACCGTCCACCACGAACCTGAGGTACTTCCTGTGAGAAGGGTGTATTGGAATGTGAAAGTATGCGTCCTTGAGATCCAAGGTAGTGAGAAAGTCTCCCTGACAGAGGAGCGGGAGGACTTGTTGTAGGGTGACCATGTGGAAATGGTCTGAATGTATGTACGCATTTAGAGGCCGGAGGTCCAGAATGGGTCTCAGGGTCCCGTCTTTCTTTGGTATAAGGAAATACAGGGAGTAGACCCCTAGATTTTGCTGATTGACGGGGACCTGCTCTATAGCGTGTTTTTGGAGGAGGGAGAGCACCTCCTGTTTGAGCAGTGTGGAATGTTCTTGAGACATTGGACGGTGTCGTGGTGGGATATTGGGTGGGGTAGATGTTAGCTCGAGACAGTACCCTGACCGAATAATTTGGTTCACCCATTTGTCCGATGTTATGGATTCCCATGCGTGGATAAATTGTTGTAGTCTGCCCCCGACCGGAGTGGGATGGTCTGGGGGGAGGGAAGGGAAGTCATTGTGCGGGCGGGGTTGCGGAACGGGTGGTGTTAGTTTTGCCCCTGCCCTTATTGTTGTTGCCTCTGTAACCACCCCTTTGGTTGCCCTTTGAAAAGGTATTTTGAGGAGGGGACTTGTAGGAGGTAGAGGCGCTATCGGTGGAGAAGCCTCTGCCTGTGCTACGAAAGGATGAGCGTCGAAAGGAACGTTTAGGGGCCTGTGTTTGGAGTGCCCCCATAGACTTTGCTGTGTCTGTGTCCTTTTTCATCTTTTCCAACGCTTCGTCCACCTTTGGCCCAAAGAGAGTTTGTTGGTCAAAAGGGTGATTTAGTATGGACGCCTGGACTTCAGGCTTGAACCCTGAGATCCTGAGCCAGGCATGACAACGAAGCAGGACACTGGTATTTATGGCTCTAGAAGCAGTGTCGGCTGCATCGAGGGCACACTTAATGGAGGTGTTTGTAATTAGTTTACCCTCCTGTATCAGGTCATGAGCCTTGCGCTTGTGTTTTTCGGGGAGGTGCTGCATAAGAGCCTCAAGTTCGTCGTAGTGTGCTCTGTCATAGCGCGCAAGTAGTGCTTGTGTATTTGCAATGCGCCACATGTTTGCAGCTTGGGAGGCGGTGCGTTTGCCAGACGCGTCTAAAAGTTTCGATTCCTTGTCTGGCGGTGGGGCTTCTCCTGAGGACTGGGAGTTAGCCCGCTTTCTAGCTGTGGAGACAACTAGGGAATCTAAGGGAGCAGGGCCCTTAATGTATGCAGGGTCTGTGGGTGCCGCCTTGTACTTTTTTTCTATTCTAGGGTTCAGTACCCTGGCCCTGACAGGGTCTCTGAACACCTCTGCAGCATGCTTGGTGACACCTTTAAGCATGGGCAAGATAGATGTGGATTTGTCCTGAATGTCAAATGTGTCCAGTAGGAAGTCGTCTTCCACTGGTTCGCTGTGCATGTCCACCCCATGGTAGTGTGCTGCTCTCTGCACTAAGTGATGAAACCCTAAGGAGTCCTCTGGAGGAGACGGCCTGGATGGGTATAGGTCGTTCTGAGGCATATCAGGTATGTCAGGGTTGTGGTAGTCTTCCCATGGGTCTGGGGTCCCCGGTGGAGTGGGGTCCATTGGGGCGTCCGCCGGGTCATAATCCGGATCCCCGTCATCCGGATCTGGGGACGGGGTCGGGGAGTGATGAGGTAAAGGTGGCGGAGACCTGGGAGGGGGAAGGGGTGGAGGAGGTGGAGGAGGCAGAGGAGGAGGTAGTGGGGAGGGCACTCTGAGGGGAGAAGTAGCAGAGTCCTTCCGTTTGGGTGGTGGAGGAGGAGCCGGAGTGTCAAGGCGTGTTTTCTTGATAATTAAAGTCAATAGCCCAGTCTTCGGATCTTTAGATAGAGTCTTTTGCAAAGGGTCTGGTGTAAACAGAGCCAGTGGCGCCGAATCGTCCGCTGGCGCCGATGGTTTCGGAGCCGAGGGCTTCGATGGTTTCTGTGCGCCATGCTTTTTTGGAGCCTCCGGTTTTTTCGGCGTCGAAGGAGTTTTCGGCGCCGGAGCGTCGGTGCCGACAGATTTGTGTTTGTGTTTGGTCGGCACCGAGAGTCCAGGCTTCGGCACCGGTGGCTTCGGAGTCGAGCTGGGTATCACTTTCTTCGGTGCCGAATGGTGTTTTTCGGCACCAGGCGTCGGCTGGCTCGAGCCCGAGCTGCCGTGAGACTTCTGAGGCTTCGACACCGGGCCCGAAGGTGGGGTGATAGAAGCTGTGTGCTTGGTTTTGCCCAGGCCTGCAGGCGAGGGTGTAACCTGAGTCTCTTTGGTTTTGGGCGCGGGGGTGGGAGGGGGTACAGTACTCACGACCCGCTGCGCCGGTGTGATGTCCTCCACGTCGGAGTCGTCGGCCTCGGAAGCGCTGACGACGTCGTCCTCCTGCTGGGTGTGTAGCTGCCCCGAAGCTTCGGCGTCGTCTCCGAAGATGCCCGGTGGAGCCGCGGTCGAGGAGTGCGCCATGGTGCGTCGAGCTCTTCGATCCCGGATGGTCTTTTTAGATCGAAAAGACTTGCAGGCGGGGTAGTCTCTAGCCTCGTGTTCTCAAAGGTTACACACCTGATGGAGGTCGGTGTGGGGAAATTTAGACCCACATTTTGGGCACTTTTTGAACGGAGTCCTTTCCATCGGCCGGGGCCGGAGTCGAGGAGGGCCCGAAGGCCGGTGCCGATGTACGGGATAGAGAAAAGTGCCGCTTCGAGAGATGAAGATTGGATGAAGAAAACTCGAAGAACGAGGATTTTCCGTCGAGGCTGGAACCGTAGAAGTTCGAAGCCGGAGCACGAAGTATCACATCCGAGCCCAATGGCGGAAAAAAACAATCTGAGGATGGAGCCGAAGCCCATGCGCAGTACGGACCGAAGGAGGAGTCACCGAACTCGTGACTTCCAAAGACTGTCCAAAGAACAAAAACAAACTGCAAACATCCGGGCCCAACACCAGATGGCGATCTATGCTAAGTGTACAATCTGCAGCTCATATGCCTCGAACAACATATTCTCCTTGCTCACATCCAGCAAAGCCAAAGAATTTTTGAAATACTTAAGCAGCTTAGCGACTACGTCATATAGCAATGAGAACGTTGAACCGGCAACTATATGGGAGCAGCACGTGGCGAACCTATATGTATACTCGGATAAGCCAAAGACCTTTCATATAGAGCAGCTGAAGAATCTTTTAGAAGACACAGAGGACAGCACCATAACAGTAACTAGGGCAGAGGTACTAAAGATACTAAGTAATAGCCGGAGTGACAGGGCTCTAGGACCAAATGGCATACCAGGGATCATTTTCAAAGATGACCGAACGTATTGGGCCCCAGTGATGCTCCACCTGTTCAACGAATGCCTTGACACATCTCCCATACCGGAAGCCCAGAAGGGCTCGATCCTTTACACAATTCAAAAAAAGGGAGATCCAACACTGCCGGAAAACTACAGGTTAATTGCCCTCCTGGACGTAGATGGCAAACTCTTTGCAAAAGTTCTCTTAAAAGAACTAGAGCAATGGATAACAGCTAATAAAATGATACTGCCCTATCAGACAGGATTCAGACCTAAGAAACACTCCATTATATACCTGCTTTGTCGACTACAGTACGGCGTTTGATGGCATTGACCGTAACATCCTGTGGAAAAAACTAGCAAGATGGGGCATTCCAAAACAACTGCTTGCAGCAATAACAGTCTTATATATGGATACAAGGCCGAGGATCAATTTCAGGCAAGCACACACCACCAGACGGATTTCCACAAACAGAGGCTTTGGGGAGAGGAGTTGGCCTAACGGCTAGGGCGGTCAACCTTGAATTTGGGGAACTGGGTTCGAGTCTCGGCAATGACGCTGAACATCCTGTGATTCTGGGCAAATCACTTAATCTCCCCGTGCCCAACAAAAATGAATGTGTCCTCATGTAATGCAACTGGTGCAATGTAAAGCGCTCTGATACCCAATTCGGGTCAAGTTCGCGCTATATAAAATTCTGTTAAAAAAAAAATAATAATTCAAAAGAGGCTTAAAGCAGGGGTGCATACTTGCCCCAACTTTATTTAACCTATATACATTGGATCTAGGGGAAGAGCTATTAAAAGGCAGAAACTTTCCACCATCGTTAGGACGGAAAAAATTCCCAATAATACAGTACGCGGACGACTTGGTCTTGATGGACCAGACTCGAATAGGAATAAAAAGGGCCCTGGACATATTACAAAATTACAATAAATGCAACGCCATCCACGCAAATGCGGGAAAAACAAAAGTCCTGATTTTTGACCGATGCCCTCTATGAAGCAAACTCAAGTGGAAACTCGGCCCATTAAAGGTTGACAAGGACTCCAAGTTCAACTACCTTGGAGTTTGGGTTCTGGTGCCATGGGGGTGTTATCGATTAGGAAAATTGGCGCCTACCAAATTAGCGTCAGTATGCTCTTCTCTGTAATCTATGAGGTGAGGGAAAACACCCTAGACCCCCCCCAAAAAATGCTGGACCCTAGAGCCCGTCAAGTATTTAATTTCTTATCCTATGCACACGCTCTAATGTTCAATGAAAGTTCAGCATACAGTTGGAGCACAAGAGCGAAAGCAAGTAATGTCTCTTTTGATCTTTTCTTTGTCTTTTATTCAACAACGTCCAGCCAACACGTGTTTCGCCGTATGGAGATTACCCCTCGACGACTTCTTCGGGGCTGGAAATTATATAACAGGGTCTGTATAAACATATATGTCATTCAACACAAGTACAATAATGGTGAGCACATATCACCTTATTGCGGAAAATAGTGAGCACATATCACCTTATTGTGGAAAACCATTGCCAATACGCTATACACATTGTATGTGACTGTTTAAACATGACAATATAGAGAGCTATTAAACATGATAGTGGCTCATGTGCTAGTCAACACAGGATGACAAAGACTGTTTCACTATACATTGTGTCAAAGTCGGTAAGGAGTGGAGTGTGTGGTGTACAAACAAAAGTGATTGTAATTTACCAGAGCACATCACATGTTCAAATTCAAGAACACCTGATCAAAGTCTATATAATACCACATCATGCAACCCATTGTGGACACCGTCTCTATAATATGACTTTGTATCAATGAATCATGCAAACCCTATGGATCATTCATTCAGCTCAAACAAAAAGCTACGGGGCTGGGGTCCTACCTGTCTGGCTCTGTATGTTCTATATTCAATAAGTATATTATTTTTAAATTCCGCAAAATGTATGTATTCAAACAGTCTGCACTATACAGCAACTCGGTGTTTAGGTCAAAGGTGTGTCTCACCTCTCGGCCGGTTGTAATTCAGACCCGGCTGGTCATTACATCTTCTATCCAATTTAAAATTCAAAAGATAGTATCCAGTGGTTATCTTTAACACCTGAAGGAATAATGGCTATCATTAATAAAAATCTCATATATTGCGAGAATAACCATCAGTTACTCGTACTGCCCAAGGGCCCCTCACCTCATGTCAAGGACCGATAATTTGTCCTGCTGTAGTGACTACGTTTTTTTGTTGTTGTCTGACACCCTATGATGACCCTCAACCACCACCATTTTGTACTAACTGTAGTGTGTTATGTTAGCCTAGCCTTAATGTAGGATGGTTTTGCATATGCCTGCTTCTGTTCTATAATCTTGCTGTTTTTCAGTAGAATAGTCTTGCCAAGAATAAAGGGTGGTGGGACTGGTTTTTTGGGTGGCTACCAGATTTTGGTATGCTACATTCTATCTTGGGTGGTGCACTCTTAGTTATTGGTTTTTTAGTTGCATTATGTTGTTGTATTCAATGTGTGTAGTCTATACGTTATGTTTCTTATTATTCCAGAGATGGTTTGCATATTGTTTAAAGTATTTGTATGTTTGATGTTGTTGGACGATGGTCATGGGTGGAATGTAATGAATGTGCCATTTATGTGGATAAATAGCCTGATAATGACCGTCGCCCATCACCACCTCAGCCTTATTTAGCATATTATAACATAATATAGTGATGTGTAGGCTTGCCTAGTAAGAATAAGCTACGAAGTAGGGCTTGATTATTTCTCTTTCAGATTCTGACTTTATCTTGCTTAACGGCAGTGCTTGCTATTGGCTTTGGCCTGATCTTATGTCATCTTGCATACTAATTTTGCTCTTTTGCGTGATGCTTGAGTGACTCCATTTTCTGAGCTGTCGCCATTTTCTGAGCTTCACTAGGTGAGAAGGGCATGTTTTCCTTTTCACTTGTTTTTCGCACTTTACTGACCAGAAAGAACTGGATCTTGTCAGAGGAATGTGCTCGCTCTGCTCTGAAGCCATAACAGACACCTGGCCAGCTGAAGCTGTGGCCTAGGTGCGGCGTGGTACGGACTCTGATGGGAAAAGGGAGCGAGGCTCACCAGGAGCTTCGTCTTACGTCTCCACTTGTACTAAAGGAGGTGTCTGGGTTCTGTTTGGTGGAAGTTCATCAGAGGGCAGACGTGCAGTTGTGGCAGTGGGGCGTATAGTGTCACTACTGTCTCCTGTTTCGGCCGAAGAACGGGACTCCCCTTTGGCGAAGTGGAAACGGGATGGACAGACAGTTGGTGAGGTGTTTCACTAATTTCTAGTTTTCCTACTGTTCTTGCTTACTATAACTTTATTTTCAGGTTCCATACATTTATATACATATATATATTTCTACATATATGTTTGCCTTGTTTGTGTTTCAATCATACTATTGATATGTTAGAGTCTGCTATGATAGGTACATTTGGCTTACCGTGTGGTGCTATTCACTAATAAATATATCCCAGATATACCAATTCATATTTTCCTTGTAGCAGGAGGTGTGGACTCTTCTTGGCCAAGTATTCTGATGTAGAAGGATGGGTGAATTCCCTTCTAGCAGGTAATTGTGTTATAGGAAGTTGTTCTACTCCTGGCAAGTGACGTGCAAAGTATATCTCGCTCTAGAGAAGTGTTGTGTGTGTTACCTTGGTCTAGAGGAGACTCATGTGATATTGTTTTCTTGCCTTGCCTTTGGGGGAGTGTTGAAAGTTTGCCCACCTTAGGAAGTGCTGTGTATATGTTATATTCTTTAAGTTTGGAACTGATATTCTCTCCCTGGGAAAGTGACGGTACATACCTTGGTCCAGGGGAGATCTGAGACCTTTCATTACAGCTGCGCGTTCCGGCTTGACAAAACCTACCAGTGTGTGGTGAGTCACAATAAGCTCGAAATCTGTGGGCATAACAGAATTGTCTAAGAATATAAACTGATTTAAGGGATCAGGAATATTGGTCAAGCTGTCATCTACAAGTTCATGTGGAAACATTTTTAGCGAGTACGCGGTCATCTGACTCCTGGCACAGAGTACGCATTCCGTATCGGAAGCGGTCAGATACTCGACCCAGAAGTCATTATAAAGACCCGGGATCATTATTAAGGCGTACCTTTCCATTCATTCGTATGGGCCTAGAGGCCCATAGGAATGAATAGGATTGCATTTGCAATTTGCGAGTACCAAATAGGTACTTGCAAATCACGCATGCAATTTAAGGGTGCAAGGGTGCAATTTGCGAGTCGCTATTAAGGGATATGTAGGATTCACAATTTTTTTTGCAAATCCTACATACATTGCATTTAGCGATTCTTAAATAGCGAATCTGAAAAAATTCGCTTTTTAAGAATCGCAAAAGCAATTCTTGATACATCCGGCCCATAATGAATTCCCTGAGTTGAACATTTAAAGATAGCCGCCATGAAAACCCCAGTGACATACAATTAGAGTTAACCGTCGTTTGTGTCGGTAACAATACGAACAAATGAACTGCCTTTTTGTTTTAAATTGGTATGCAAATCGTAGCCAGAGAAAATGGAAGGACTACATACTGGTAGTGAATGGACTCCACCGTGAATCACAGATACTTCTTATGTGACTACAGGATTGGATGAGAAAGGAAGCATTGTGCAAGTTGAAAGATACCATCCATTCTTCAGCATTAAGCACCAGAAGGACCAAAACTAGAAATAGCATCTTGAATTTCTCTTGCGTGAGAAGAGTTTCAAAAGCATGAGGTCTAGGATCAGAGGAAGACTGACATCCTTTTTGGGGATCAGGAAGTACAGAAAGTAGCAGCACTCTCCTTTTTCCTGCACTAGCACCAACTTCACTGATCCCTTCAGTAGCTAGGCTCCCAAGTCTCACTGCATGATGCTCAGATATTCTTCTAATTAAAGGGAAATGCTCTACTGAGAGAAGGGGAAGTTCTAGGGACGCTGACCATTTTTTCAGTACTAAATGAAAAGAGGGCATTGGAGCAGATTGGGCAGATGGAGCTCAACCTGGGGCTAAATCTAAGTCTATTTCAAAATTGTCAAGTCCTCCAGCTTTTGGAAGAGCTGTAAGGCCTGTGGAACTAGTGAGATAGGCATTAAAGGGTCTTCAGCTGGAGTGAGGGTCGGATCTTGATCAGATTCTGACCCAAATAGGTCATGAATATGGTCCCAGTAAACAGCGTGGGTGTCCTCACTGTACTGGTCCTTCTCAAAGATAGAAAAATCACTCAAGGTGCAATGATGCCAGTGCCTAGGTCAGTCCTGTTGCCAGCGTTGATGCTTGCGCAAGTAGCCAGGAGAAGAAGCGGCGTTGAAATAACACCGGCTGGAGGACACGGTGCCAATAGAACATTTGACGTCAGTCGGAAGCCAAATGGAGCCCCATATGGACAGCTGAACTGCTGCCTGTTTAATTTTTCCAGTGTTGCTTGGAGGAATGATGCAGTCTAATGTTTCTGTTATCCGCACCACTCCATGGCAGGGGCTCACATCTTATTTAGATGAGGACACGAGGTCAACCTCCAAGATTCAGAAGCAAGATCATATTCAGTCAACAACATTTGAAGACAGGACTACTTGATAGAACAGGACACTTCTTCTCAGCAGCCTTCCCAGTGGATCATTGTCTTGCTTTAGTCAGTATCCCCCGAGTGGTATGTGATTACAAGGGACACCACCTTCATGGGGCCTTGCGAATCCTTTACCAGGGTAAGGAGATTAGAGTGTGAATGACTTACAGGTTAGTTCTGACCACTTAGTGCTGGGTTTCCTTAAAGTGTTTTTAACATCCCTTCAAGGAACCAACAAATTACAAACTTTGTGTCACTTGAAAGGAATTTTTTGTATAAACTGATCCCTCACCTCATAATTAGCGGTAACCTTTCCCACTACAGAAGTGCTTCCTGTAACCACAAGCAGACCGTCTGCCCCTATACTGTCAGGTAGACGTGACAACCTGATGATAAAACATGCCACCAAGGTTAATGGGTGAGGGTTTGTCATAATTTCTGTTAAGAATCCTGATAGACTGATTGATGGCATCCCACGCCATGGTATTTCCCTTGGGTAAGGCCACCAACCTGGAAAGCACTTGGTTTCTTTTACTCATCTTTGAAACATTCCTATAGCAATATATCAGGATGAGATTCTGACTCATGTCCAGAAGTCTAGAACAGGAGGCTTTGCATCACTGCTCTTGCAAAATCAGCTTATTGCTTCCAGTGTGAGAGTACAGTGTTGTCTTCAACAGGCTTTTAGTGATGACCATGCTGATGCACAATGGATATACGCTAGTTAGATACTTCTGGCCAAGGCAGATGTAGCTGCTGTTTCTCTTTTAGAATGAGCTCTTGTTTCCACAGGGGAGGTCTTTACGAGCCACCACGTACTAGGTTTTACTGGTTTGCCACAAGATTGAACTGTAATAAAACTTTATCTTCAGCACATAATGCCATTTTTGTAACACATCAATCAGTGGACTTCTTCCTTCTAGCAGAGCACTTCGATACCATCATCAGAAAGAGTGTATGCAATGAGATTCCTATTCTTAACCACCAAGTCTTAAGGTTGAGGGGTTCCAGATTTGGTGAAGAAGTTTGCCTCCGTGCTGTGATGGAAAATATCTTTTTCATTGGCAATCTACATGGTTTACTGTGTTCCAAAGGATCATTATAACATATTTTTGGTGACAGGTATACCCGAGGTTATATAGGAGCAAGATGGCACCCGAGTGAGACGCTGGGTTACCTGCCACTCCCCCTACCTCGCATCCATCCATCAATATACCCGCGGTCATCTGGAGTATGCACCTAGGCTCGGGTACTGAAGGTCGGTCCCTGTTGAGCGGATGTGAAAGATATATTTGTAGCAACCGAAGCTTGTTTTCTTGCTTCCTGATTACTGCGGTCCCAAAAGCAATCTGCCGCCTTTCATGGTCTTTCTCTTCTATTTCGGCAGCCCCACAAAAGCACGGAGTGCCCGGCAAAGTAGTGAAGACACCAACGCCGGCAAATATGACAGCTGCTCCCACCCCCTCGACCGCACGTCGTGGAAGCGGTAAGGTGATGAGAAAAGGAGAGGAGAGCACAGGCAAGGCTAAAGAAAAGCCGGACAAATGTGAAGTTAGGCGGAAAGGGGCAAAACGGCCAGAGTGGAGTACACGGGGACTCTTGGTTATCGCAACCCTTGATTGCAAGTCTGTTCCCCCAAATTGGTAACAAGGTTCTAGTGGGGAGAAAACTCCTCCAATGGCTACCCTCTCAACCTCTAAGGCGGATGAAGGGGTGAGCGATATAACCCAAACCCCAGAATGTCAGCAGCAGTTGAAGGGGGCAAGCACTTGTTCCAAATCCACAGAGGAAGTACGGACAGATGTACTAGAGCATCAGGATACGGCTCTCTGTAATGGGGGTGAAGGTCTGGCAGACGATTGGAATATACAGACCAATCAAGCAATGGCAATGGTTTGTGTACAAAGCTGGAATTCAGATAGGGGTTATTCAACGTCAACCGATAATCTGCGATGGGACTATTCTGCAACCCAACTGGTAGAGCGTTGCAGCCGACCCATCAATGGTAGAATCAACATTGGTAGTAATCCTCAAATCCATAAAGTAACTGCGGAGTGCAAGTCGCTGTGTGCGGCTGGCCACAAAAAGGTTACATGGAACAATCAAGAAAGTAAATAAGAGGACCCGGGCTATGCTAGTCTACTTTGGGAACTTTCTGTTACACCAAGAAATATATGATTTGACGTGCCACAATGCAAAGAGAGAGTTTGAGGGGGGTCTCTTTTTATGTCAGACCCCACTTTGCGCATGCCACGGTAGAAAGGCAATGGCGGTTACGGCAGCTCTTTAGCCCATTCCAGAAAATAGGGGTTGAATTATTCCTTCAAAATCCTGCTCGGTTAAAAGTTATTAATAAGGGCTAAACTCGTAGCTTCACCTCAGAGACTCAGGACCATGAATACTTAAACGAGCTTAGCAGAGGGTCAGGTTCAGCTTCTAACAAGTAGACACATAAGCTTTCAAGGTGTGAATTTTATACATTGATGAGTTTTCTTCCTTCTATGATTGAAGGATTGGGGATAAAAGTGCACTCTTTATGCTGTGTTTTTTTCTTTCTCAAATTGTTATTTTTTCCAGGCATCTTCTTTTTCTTGACGGGGGGCAGGAGGTGCCAGCAGTCTATGGTGTCATCATTCAGGCATGCTGCCCGATTGCTCATTTTGTGGTAGGGGCAGGAGGGGTGCTGTGGATGGGTGGGGTTCAGGGGGTGGGTGGGTTCCATGCTCAGAGGGAGAGGGCTTGGGGGACACTACACAAGTAAACAGACTAATATTGCTGAAATTTGTACTTAAGGGGACAGGCGTATATCCGCTCGACTATAGGTGTCCTGAGGGGGCGAAAATCAATTGGATGGCAAAAATCAACCTTAGAGATGAGTAACATGAGAATTGCAACTATCAATATACGTGGGGCTGAATTATAGGAAAAAGAGGTCTAGAATTGCTGCTGATATTGTCTGTCTACAGGAGATGCATATTGAAGGGTCACAATTACAGTTGTTAGATACACTTGAGTTTAAGCAAATTGGTGGGATAACACAAGGGACACGTATGTGTAGTGTTGGAATGTTAGCTCGTAAGTCATCTGAGCAATTTAAACAAGTTCGCACAGATAATTATGGGAGGTGGGTTACTGCGGAATATCAATTCTCTGGAAAAAGGTTCACCTTATGTTCTGATTATGGGTATATCTCAGACAACCTTGGATTGTTTGATTGGCTTTCTAATAAACTTGCACTTCGGCCTTTAACCATAATTTCTGTGCGGAGATCTGAATATTACCCTGCCTGTGAAGTGGTCTAGTGAAGATCTATAGAGATATACCAGGAGGGAACCTAAAGTATTCCAGTCTCTGAGAGGACTCTGTAAAGATCATTGGCTGACAGATGTATGGCAGACAAAGAGACCCATGTGCTATTAGACTGCTTTCTTGTCTCCCACACATTTGTGCAAGATATTGAAAGTTACACACTGGTCATTTCTAATCATAACCCACTTGTACTGGAAATAAAGAGCAGGGGATTTGTTAAGAAAGGTTTTTTTCCGAACTTTGAACGTGCTCTTTTAATTAATGAAGAATAGCTGCTACATATGAGGAAATGGATTCCGATATTCCTTAAAGAGAACATAGGGAGTGACCCACTAGGAGTAGTCTGTAGTCTGGGACACTTTGAAAGCAGGGATACGGGTGGGGAAGACTTTGCAGTGTACATACATGCAAGATCTCTATAAAGCACTGGCTGCGGAAGAAAGGAAATTAATCTTGGCCACACAGCAGAGAGATAATGTACCTGAGGCTCAAATAGGGGTAGATCTTGCCAAAGCAGCGTTTAATGAAATTACAGCAATAAAAGCAGCTGATAAATTTATGGTATGGAGGGAGAAGGTTTATGAATATAGTGAGCAGATAGGACATCATCTGGCTACTAAAGCTAGGCGGAAGGGTGGGCAATGTGAAGTGCGAGAAATAAGAGATCCTAGCTGGGATATGTTCTCTGACCCAGCAGGTATTAGGAAGACATTCTATCCATATTATCAAAATGTATTTACAGAAAGCATTAAAGGAGGGGAGTCAAATGTATATTACTATCTGAACTCTGTTACATGTACCAAATTTAGTCAAGAACGAGAGGTATTGGAGGGGTGTAGTAGTGCTAGAGCACTCCCATATTTTGACACCACGTGATGACCTTTGACTACCATTGTTTTAATTGACTTTTGGTGTTTTACTTTACCCTAGACTGAATGTATAACATCATTTTTCCCTGCATGCGCACGTTTCCTTGAAGATTTCTTTTGTGTAATCATGTAGTTTTAAAGTGGGAGAGCTTTCACAGAGTAGAAATGCCTTGCCAGGAACAGGACGTGTGGGATGTGCATTTGAAAGCATGAGAGAGAGGTGTGGAATGTACCTCTTGTTCTCGAAGTGCAGTGTTATAAGCACCGGGGTTCAAATGTGTATTATGTTGTACATTGGCAGATGAAGTGTGTGATGCTTTAGGCAGTGGTGCACAAATGTGCATTGTTTTGTACATTGGGAAGTATTATGAAGTCCTTACTATTGGCTTTGACATGCCGTCATGTCATCTTGAATTCTGTCAGCTAGCTTGAGGTTTTGTGCACACAAGCAGGCTCCCAGATTACTCAAGTTGTTTAGACTATTCACGTTCTAGGTCGTTTTGTTTAGTGTGCTTTTGGAGATTGTTGAATGTACTGCCGGAGACTTTCATAAGGTTTGTTAAGATAAAGGCTGGAACATGTGAAAGTGCAGAAGGAACGTGAGAACTCTTTTGCCTTTGGAATGCTTGAATGGAAAGCGGCCAATTGCCGTAAGTTTCCTTGGTGCAGAGAAGGGCCTCTCTAGAGTGATTTGAGATATAAAGCTGGGGTTTGTTGACTTGGAAACTGGGATTTATGCCTGTACGGTGGACACGTCTTCAGTGCAGGAATCTGGCTGCTGAGTCCCTTGACCCCAGCTGTGAATCCCCCAGCCTGGAGTGGTCCAAGATAAAGTTTGCACCAGGTGATGTGTTTTATTTTTGATTATTGCCATTGTGATACGCGAGTGTGTGTGTCCTCAGTGGCTATAATCGTCGTCGTGATATGTGAGTGTCTGTGTGCACATTCAAGTCTCCAGTGGCTATATTCATCGGAGATGTTTTCTTTGAGTATTGATTTTGTGATGTGTGAGTCGCCAAGTCTTCAGTGGTTGTAATCATCTGATTAATTTAGTGTATAAATCGTTCTGATTTCTTGCAGGATTATCTGCTTGTACTTAAGTGTATTATTTTTGCTTGCACACATACACACACACACACACATATATCTCTCTATATACATATATATCTCTGTATACATTTGAATGTTGTTCATTTGACATCTGGGAAAGCCTTTCTGTAAGAGAGTTGCATAAATAAAACCCCATGCCTTATTCTGAAAACAGTGTTTTGATGTGTCTCCTTTTATAAAAGTGAAATCGCTTTCCTGGTGGTGTTTTGTTTTTATTGCTTTGTTGTGTTTGAACCTCCGTGTGGGAGGGCTGTATGTTTTATTACTTGGGAGGGCAAAGCAATACATTTTTGGCTCACTCTGCAGGATACGAAAATTAAAATTAGAAATAAAAGGGGCAAATGCTTTCTAAAATGTCAATATTTTCAGTTGCAGATTCCTAGATGCCAAGTGACTTATTGGGGTGGGAAGTTGCCTCTAATGCATGTTTAACAGATGAGGGGCAAGCATAGATATTTAAATGTGTAGAAATGGTTCCTTTTCAAAAGGGAAAACAACTTGGTATTCCAGAGAGTAAAAGTGGTGTCATTTTGGTTGAATGGCTCAGCATGTATGAAACATATGAGCAGTTAGAAAGAGAACATAATGAAATGCAAAGAGAGTTAGTTAAAGTTAAACAGAATTCAGACCTGTTATTGTTTGAAAACAAATCATTGAAAAAAAGAGTTGCAAATTTACCAAGCAGCTCAAGAAACATGGGGTATGACGCAGTTTATTTTACCAGACTGTTAAGATAGCCAGATAGCAAAGTTGCATTTGAGTTGTGTTCTGATAGACATAGGGCAGACACGGTTGTTTTTGAGTTGTGCTCTGACAGACACTGGGCAGACATTGTTGCATTTGTTTTTTTGCATGCTGACAGACACTGGGCAGATGACAATAAGGCATAATTGGGATTTAGAGTTTTGAAATTGCTCTAATGCAATGGCTGATGAGTTACAGAGAAGGTAATGCACAAGAAGTAAATGTGATTAAATGGTACATACAGACAGAAACTGCAGTTTTGCATGAACAGTTGGTGCAGGTCCCAGTAGAAAATCCAGGGGTGGTGTTTGAGGTGCCTGAGAGACAGGATTCCCCTGTGAAGGGGAATAAGGAGTTGTGGCAAGAGATTTGGCAACTGCTACTACAAAACACAGCTACTGTGTATCATGTACATGCCGATTGTCCCATACATTTATTAGACAGCCACTTTACTTCCTTTACAGACAAGCATTTGCAATGCAATAGGTCTCGCATTTATTGAGCTATTGGCATTGTAAAATTACAATGCCTTTTATTTATGATTTGGTTTTAAAACAAATAAAAGGCATTGTCATTTACAATGTCAATAGCATAAACTCGCATAAAAGCAGTGTGTGGAGTGCAGCAGTGTGCGGCGTGCAGTAGTGTGCGACGTGCAACAGTGTGCGACGTGCAGCAGTGTGCGGCGTACAGCAGTGTGCGGCGTGCAGCAGTGTGCGGCGTGCAGCAGTGTGCGGCGTGCAGCAGTGTTTCGTGTAGCAGTGTGAGGCATGCAGCACTGTGTGGCATGCAGCGGCATGCAGCAGTGTGCGGCGTGCAGCAGTGTGCTGCGTGCAGCAGTGAGTAATGCAGCAGTGTGCGGCGTGCAGCAGTGTGCGGCGTGCAGCAGTGTGCGGTGTGCAGCAGTGTGCGGCGTGCAGCAGTGTGTGGTGTGCAGCGGCGTGCAGCAGTGTGCGGCGTGCAGCAGTGTGCGGCGTGCAGCAGTGTGTGGCATGCAGCAGTGTGCGGCGTGTAGCAGTGTGCGGCGTTGTTGGAAGGCGTTCTCCGGGGAGGCTGCAGAATACGTTCCTGACCACCCGGAGGCCCACCTTTCCCAGAGTTAGCCCAAGCAAGAGCGGGGAGGCCCTTCCTGGAAGGGTCTCGTACCTAGGATCGCACACGCTGCGCTTCCTCTCTTCGGATAGAGGGACACCACACAGTAATTCTTTGCAAGACAATAGACTTTATCGTTAGTTGTCAGGGATCTTTATGATCCGGAAGGCAGGAGCAGAATTAGTGCCACAAGCGGCAGCGATCTCGTGATGAGGGGAAAGGGGTAGCGGGACAGTCTTTGAATCAGTGTCTCTGCGGAGTATCCGGCACACAGCTCTCAATCCTCGAGCTGAGGGGATGTTGCTTCTCTCGGCAATCTCTGCCGATTCTCTTGGAGGAGCGGGCCGCGAGTCACTCAGCAGGCACCGGAGGTTCGTAGTTCGGGGAGCCGCGACGGCGTCAGCAGGGCTCAGATGGTTCAGAGTTCGGGGAGCCGCGACAGCGTCAGCAGGGCTCAGATGGTTCAGAGTTCGGGGAGCCGCGACAGCGTCAGCAGGGCTCAGATGGTTCGGAGTTCGGGGAGCCGCGACAGCGTCAGCAGGGCTCAGATGGTTCAGAGTTCTTCGGTTCGGGGAGCGATCGAGCCGCGATCAGGTCAGCAGGCTCTCGTCAGTCCAGGTCTTCTCTGCCTCCCGTCCCTTCCGCACCCCCTGTTATACTTCCCCTCCTCTTTGAAGTCCGAAGTCCTCGCCGAGAGGGGTCTGGGTGCCTGGGGCGGTGTGTCGGGGCTTCCTGTCCTCGGCCCTTTGATCTGTTCAGGTGGGTCCGGGAGGCCAACAGGCGAGGCGGCCGCTCACCGGGGGCCTGGTGGTTTATCGAAACCGCCCTCGGGGAAGAGACCAGAGGTGTGACAGGGTCGGCGCCACTCGGTCTGGGTTGGGGGGTTTCGCTCTCCCTCGGCCGGGCATGCGTGTTGGGGACCTGGTCGGCCCTCGGGATGTTGGGCCATGGGGGCCGGAAGTCTGTGACATCGAGGATCGGTGCGGTTGCAGGGTAGCTTGCTGGTTGGGAGGGCCCACGCCACGAGGCCGGTCTCACACGTGCCCCCCCCAGCTGAAAGGCGTGGAGAACTACCCATCCACTTGGGGGTTCTCCTCGCTGAAGCGGAAGAATCGGGACAGGCCGTCCGTGTTGGCGTGGTCCGTCCCGGGGCGATGTTCCACAGTGAAATCCATCCCCTGGAGGGAGATGGACCAGCGTAGCAGCTTGGGGTTTTCCCCTCGCATCTGCATCAACCACCGCAAGGGTCGGTGATCTGTTTGTACTCGGAAGTGTGTTCCGAACAGGTAGGGCCGTAGCTTTTTGAGGGCCCAGACTACTGCGAAGGTCTCTCTTTCAATTGTGCTCCACCGCTGTTCTCGGGGCAGCAACCTTCGGCTGATGAAGGCTATTGGCCGATCTATGCCTTTGTCGTCGAACTGTGAGAGGACTGCCCCGATGCTGTGTTCCGAGGCGTCCGTCTGGACCACAAACTCCTGGGCGTAATCGGGGGCTTTAAGCACCGGAGCCGTACACATAGCGGCTTTTAGGGCGTCGAACGCTTTCTGGCAGGGGGGAGTCCATTGTACTTTCTTGGGGTGTTTTTTGGAGGTTAGCTCTGTGAGGGGGCCTGCGATGCTGTCATAGTTCTTAATAAACCTCCGGTAGTAACTGGTGAGGCCCAGGAAGGCCCGGACTTCCGTTTGGGTCGTGGGGGGTTCCCAGGACAAGATGGCGTCGATCTTTGGCTGGAGGGGGGCGACCTGTCCGCTTCCCACCTGGTGCCCCAGATAGGTTACGGAGCCGTGCCCTATTTGACATTTGCTGGCTTTGATGGTGAGGCCGGCCCGGCGCAGAGCCAGCAGGACTTGTCGGAGGTGCTCGGTCCATTGGGAGCTGAATACCGCTATATCGTCGAGGTATGCTGCGCTGAACCCCTCTAGTCCGGACAGGACCCTGTTCACCAGCCGCTGGAAGGTGGCCGGGGCATTCTTCATTCCAAACGGCATCACCCTAAAGCGGTAGTGCCCATCCGGGGTGGAGAAGGCGGAGCGCTCCTTGGCTCCCTCGGTGAGGGGAATCTGCCAGTATCCACAAGTTAGGCGGCGCACACGCAGGAAGTAGCTGGTGGCAAATGGAATGCGCGTGGTTGTGCGCGTAACCGCCACCCGATCCGCCTGGGAAGCCTTTGGGAGCATTTTCTGAAGCCCCTACATAAGTCTCGCTGAGCGATCGCTTACGCGATCGCTTACGCTATAGCCAGGCGAGACCTAATAAAAAGGCTAAAATCTTGGAGGCAGAGGTGGTGACACACGATTCTGATTTGTTGGGCATGGCTAAGTGCAAGCACATAGGAGAGAAAGACACTACTAACAGGTGGGCAGAGAATGAAGGGATATATATTCCCCTAGACTTACTTAGAACTGTGATTCATATTTGTCAGTATGCACAGCGCAGACCAGTTCCACAGAAGGTGAGGGGTCAGTTGGAGAAAGGAAAATTACCAGCAGAAAATTACCAGCACAGATAGGGCAGATGGATTGCCTTGGGCTCATGCCAAATGATCAAGGGTGCACTTATTCAGCAGTGTGTGGGGAGATAATCAGGAAGAGGACTGCCCCAGCCCTTCTTACTGTGCAAGGGGAAGGAGAGTTTGACTCCCCTACCAAAAATCCAGAAGCCAAAGAGTGGGTAGAATTCCCAGATAATTCCCCAGAGGCAGCTGAGAACAGTGCAGACAGAAAAGATAATACTTTGCGATCAGACCCAAAACAGAAAAAGGAGACTGTGTGCTTTTAAAAAAAATATGTTTTGCTAGAGTGAGTGATGCTTTTTTCTTTTTTTGATCATACAGCGATGTGTTGGTGTATCTGATGTCCCTGTCCTACATGTGGGTACCTTTGTCTGAGTGGGGCCGTGAGGGTGTGGGACCCCCCCCCAACCTTGAAGTGACTACCTTAAAGTGCAGACTGACACCGTTGCTGACATCCTTTGGCTGAATCAACCAGATGAACTTACCTAGCAAAGACGTTTTTTGAATGTGCTCTAATGGCAATGAACCAATACTGTTAAAATAAAGGAAAATGTTAAAAGAAATAATTTCAAAGCAGAAGGGCTTTGTACCTTTCACACAGAATTATATTTTTTCATTAAATCCAGAGAGGTACAGGAAAAGCTGTTCGGTTTGACAAAGAAGGCAGCGAAATATATAAGTTTGGCTGCTTCAATAGCAGAAGTTCCAGAATTAGCCATTTATAACACTAGGAGCATCAACGAGTTAACATATTTGATTCTATTTGTAGATTCATTTGGTGTATTCATCATACATTTATTTCTGTAGCTGAGTTGTTATCTGATATAAATGAGCTATTTTAGAGGGGGTATTATGTTACATGCTTTTATAATGTCACTGTTTTAATGTGTGCTTCATTTTATATACGTGCTTTCAAGTTGATTTTTGATATATATGTTATGATAGTCAAATGTCATGGGGTGGAATGTAGTGCTAGAGCACTCCCATGTTTTGAAACCGCGTGAAGACCTTTGACAACCATTGTTTTAATTGACTTTTTGAGTTTTACTTTACCCTAGCCTGAATGTACGACATCATTTTTCCCTGCATGTGCACGTTTCCTTGAAGATTTCTTTTGTGTAATATTGTAGTTTTAAAGAGGGAGAGCTTTCACAGCGTAGAACAGCGTTGCCAGGAACCGAACGTATGGGTTGTGCATTTGAAATCATGAGAGAGAGAGAGAGAGAGAGAGAGAGAGAGAGAGAGAGAGAGAGAGAGAGAGAGAGAGAGAGAGAGCGGGAGAGCGAGAGAGGTGTGGAATGTACTTATGTACTTCTTGGTCTCGAAGTGCAGTGTTATAAGCAGTGGTGCTCAAATGTGCATTATGTTGTACATTGGCAGATGAAGTGTGTGATGCTATAGGCTGTGGTGCACAAATGTGCATTGTGTTGTACACTCCGAAGTATTATGAATTCCTTATTATTGGCTTTGACATGCCCTCATGTCATCTTGAATTCTGTCGGTTAGTTTGAGCTTTTGCACACACAGGCAGGCCCCCAGATTACTCAATTTGTCTAGGCTATTCACGTTCAAGGTTGTTTTGTTTTCTGTGCTTTTGGAGATTGTTCAATGTACTGCCGGAGACTTTTGGTAAGCTTCGTTAAGATAAAGGCTGGAACATGTGGAAGTGCAGAAGGGCAGAAGGAACATGAGAACTCTTTTGCCTTTGGAATGCTTGAATGGAAAGTGGCCAATTGCAGTAAGTTTCCTTGGTGCAGAGAAGGGCCTCTCTAGTGTGATTTGAGATATAAAGCTGGGGTTTGTTGACTTGGGAACTGGGATTTATGCATGTACAGCACACGCGTCTTTAGTGCAGGAATCTGGTTGCTGAGTCTCTTGACCCCAGCTGTGAATCCCCCAGCCTGGAGTGGGCCAAGATGAAGTTTGCACCAGGTAATGTGTTTATTTTGGATTATTGCCATTATGATGTGTGAGTGTCTGTGAGCACATTCAACTCTCTAGTGGCTATAATCATCCGAGGTGTTTTCAATGAGTATTGACTTTGTGATGTGTGCACATCCAAGACTTCAGTGGTTGTAATTGTTAGAAATGGGATTTCTGGTTGGCTAGGGCTTGCGCCAAAGTCAGGCAGAAACCACCACTCTAGTCAGGGCGGGGGAGTTACACGCCAAAGATAACCCCTGCTCACCCCCTTGGTAGCTTGGCACGAGCAGTCAGGCTTATCCCGGAGGCAATGTGTAACGCGTTTGCGCGCGCACCCAGCAACAACACCCAAGGCCCACCACAAAGGAAACTCCACACAAGGTATTATATAAAAATAGCCTTTGTATTATACCAAACACATAGATAAAAACACACACTTTGCAATGTGCCAACAGGCACGGGCAGAATTTACAAGGGATTATATGTACAGGGGACAGGGCCACATGGACCACTGTCAGGGATTAGCACTTTTAGAACTTAGCACTTAGAACATAAGAATAATACTTTAGAACATAGCACATACAATCACTGTAGCACTAAAAATAGAACATGTAGCACACAACCAGTAACTACTGGTAACAGGTAAGTACCACCTACGCAACCCTACCCACCTTAGGAGAATATCGCGCAGGGAACCAGGACCTCACTAGCACCACCTGTACTAGGAGAAAACAACCACCTAAGTATAACGGATGTATGTCGTTACAACGCACACTTTTACAACGCATGCACTTACAACGCATTTTTTACAACGCAAAATCCATTACAACGCACTACACTTACAACGCATGACACTACAACGCATTTTTAAAAACTACCTTTACAACGCATACCATTACAACGCATAATATTAAATTGCATTTAATGTAAGTATTAGATAGTATAAGGGTAAAAATTACTTTTCTAACTCCAGGGGGTGCAACAGTAGGGTAAGTGTTGGATAGTATAGGGGTAAAAATTGCTATTCTAACTCCAGGGGGTGCAACAGTAGGGTAAGTGTTGGATAGTATAGGGGTAAAAATTACTATTCTAACTCCAGGGGGTGCAACAGTAGGGTAAGTGTTGGATAGTATAGGGGTAAAAATTGCTATTCTAACTCCAGGGGGTGCAACAGTAGGGTAAGTGTTGGATAGTATAGGGGTAAAAATTACTATTCTAACTCCAGGGGGTGCAACAGTAGGGTAAGTGTTGGATAGTATAGGGGTAAAAATTACTATTCTAACTCCAGGGGGTACAACAGTAGGGTAAGTGTTGGATAGTATAGGGGTAAAAATTACTATTCTAACTCCAGGGGGTGCAACAGTAGGGTAAGTGTTGGATAGTATAGGGGTAAAAATTACTATTCTAACTCCAGGGGGTGCAACAGTAGGGTAAGTGTTGGATAGTATAGGGGTAAAAATTGCTATTCTAACTCCAGGGGGTGCAACAGTAGGGTAAGTGTTGGATAGTATAGGGGTAAAAATTACTATTCTAACTCCAGGGGGTGCAACAGTAGGGTAAGTGTTGGATAGTATAGGGGTAAAAATTACTATTCTAACTCCAGGGGGTGCAACAGTAGGGTAAGTGTTGGATAGTGTAGTGTAATATTATGCGTTGTAATGGTAGGCGTTGTAATGGAATGCGTTGTAAAGGTAGTTTTTAAAAATGCGTTGTAGTGTCATGCGTTGTAAGTGTAGTGCGTTGTAATGGATTTTGCGTTGTAAAAAATGCGTTGTAAGTGTAGTGCGTTGTAAAAGTTGCGTTGTAAAGGTTGTTCCCCAAGTATCACAATACCTGTAGGGGTAAACGCACATTACACATGATGCATCGCAACACATTCAGAGGTGTAGGGAAGGAAAACACATGATGCATAAAATACATTCAGCGGTGTAAAGCAAGAACACACATGATGCATAAAATACATTCAACGGTGTAGGGAAAGAAAACACATGATGCATAAAATACATTCAGAGGTGCAGGTTAGGAACCTTAGCGAGAAACTCACATAAGCCACCACCTGTGGCAGTCCCTAGGCCAACTGGCCTTGTCGGGGCTAAGACGCCCTGTCCAGTAAGGCTGCGCCAGCTGCGCAAGCCAAAAGCGTAAAGGCCACAACCTAAACGTTGCAGCTGCCCACTAAGTGCTGGGCAGCTGTAAAGCAATGATGCTGGGGCCAACGTTGGAGCCTCACCGGGCTCTGAGCATGACTAATGCCCCCAAAGCAACGTAGGAGCCACGTGGGCTCAAGACCACAAGAAATGCCCCCCCTAGAGCCTCCGGGGCTCTGCACAACTCTGTGGGGCAAGGTGGGAGTGGCCCGCTGCCATCCGGGGCCACTCAATCACTGCAGAAATGCCCCAGTGACGTTGGAGTGTACTCGCGCTCTGCAATGGCGAATACTGGCCCCACGGATCCTCGGGGGCTCAAAACACCAGGAATAATGCCCCCGTTAATGTTGGAGTCCCGCTCTGGGGACTCAGCCAGCTAGGGAGGTCCCCTTCGTTGGAGCCTCACTCGGGCTCAAGAACACTGCCCCCGCACCCCCAAAACATGCGCCGAGTCCCCCAGCCCTTCGCACTTACCGGGCTGCTCTCCGGGGACTCCCGCGTCGTCTCCGCTCCCCACAGTCTGCACGGGACAGGCAGTACTCCCAGCACTCCAGCCGGGCAGCAGCAAGGACCTGGCCTCCCAACCTCTGGTCTAGAACCTTTGGTGGAATAATTGCCTGGCACTCCAGGACTTCTGGGGACTTACACACCATCCCCCCGAGAGTAGCATATTCCTCATATGTTACGTGACAGTCTGCCTGGCGCAGATCTCCCGTCCCCTGTCCACCTGACAGTGCGCAAAGATACCCCAGGACAGACGTGTGGTCACCATGGTCACCTCTAGGAGACTCAGCCCTCCCGGCTGGTCCCTGACCCACTGGTTCCTCCACCGGGGAACACAGCCCCATGCCACTCCTCTCGCTGGACTTCTGTACCCTCCCTACTGGAGCGGTACTGCCAGTCATCAGAACCACTGGTGCTCTATTTACAGATGCTCCAGGTCCTCCATACACTAGGTGATCCTCCTCAAATGGACTCACAGGAAAGCCTAGGCCCCCAACCTGGTGTTCCCTGAAGAAACTATCCAGGTTCTGAGACTGGGTTTCGGGCCTCTGGGGACTCGAAGTCACCCACTCACTCCTACTCCACTGAGCTAGGCCGTGAGCCCCTACACCCCTCTCACTACTCTGGGACCTAGCTGGGCTACTCTGAGCCTCTTCCTCAATACTGGACTGGAAGCTACTTGAGTCACTACTGTTAGAAGTACTCTCCCATTCCTCATCAGAACTCGGGACCCCTTCCCAACGGTCTGCTTTCTTTGCCAGGGTCCAAGGCGTCACATCCCAACAGGTGTTGGCGCAATCCAGGATAAAAACTACTGCATAGCTGCTCTTTGATAACCAGAGCATACAGTCCGTCAAAATCCCGTTTCGTGTTTACCCTTAACCAATCATCCAGTGCATCCTCACATTCACCCACAAACTTGTCCCAAGACTGGTGAGACAGCTTCCTACTGCCCCTGAATTTTAAGCTATTCTCCTCTTCTTGGGAAACAGGTACCAGACTGGGTGAACTGGGAATGGGACGCCCTGCACTGGACTCTAATACTCGCGCTCTGCAATGGCGAATACTGGCCCCACGGAGCCTCGGGGGCTCAAGACACCAGGAATAATACCCCCGTTAATGTTGGAGTCCCGCTCGGGGGACTCAGCCAGCTAGGGAGGCCCCCTTCGTTGGAGCCTCACTCGGGCTCAAGAACACTGCCCCCGCACCCCCAACACATGCGCGTAGTCCCCCAGCCCTTCGCACTTACCGGGCTGCTCTCCGGGGACTCCAGCGTCGTCTCCGCTCCCCACAGTCTGCACGGGACCGGCAGTACTCGCAGCACTCCAGCCGGGCAGCAGCAACGCTGCTGCTCGCAGGCTCGCTCACTCCCCTATCCTCAGGGAAGCGCGGGGTAGGCTCCCGTCCGCTTCCATCCACCAGAGTGCAGCGTCAATGTCCCGCCCACCACCAGGCGTGACTTCTTTGTGCTTCCGGGTCGCCGCAGGCAGCGCGGTGGCCCAGGGCTCTGCGGCGGTGATTCGGCTCGTGAGAGGGGTAGGCTCCCTCGCAATCACCACCAATAAGCAGGGTGGGCACCCGCCAACGAAATAATCAAATAAGCGGGGTGGGCACCCGCCGACAGGCACCGCAATGCGGGGCGCGCACCCGCGAATAATCAATCCTCCCACAAAACGACATGGATACGGGGTGGGCACCCGCTTAAAGGCAATCCG
The DNA here is from genome assembly GCF_964204655.1 of Triturus cristatus. Taxonomy (NCBI): domain Eukaryota; kingdom Metazoa; phylum Chordata; class Amphibia; order Caudata; family Salamandridae; genus Triturus; species Triturus cristatus. Next base: position 853,742,141 of record NC_140582.1, read on the forward strand.
AATCGGGGGGTCCCCACACTGTGCAGCTTGGCGCTGCAGGCCCCCAGCAGTCCTTTTGGCAGAAACGCAGCGCTCCTCAACACCAGAGCCCAGGGCTCTTTCAGAATAGGAGATAAAGTGCTCCCTGGCGCTGCAAGCAAATGTCCAGGAAAAGTCCTCCAGATGCAGGGGGGGGCAAAGACTGGGCCCAGGGGCCAGCTCACAGTGCCCTCCAGCAGAGAGGCAGTCCCCAGTGGCGGTCTCTCCTGGCGCCCAGCAGCAGCAGGCCCCCCTCAAGTTAGGACCAGCCAGAGAACAAATTGTAAGGGGACACAGCCCCTTCTTATACTGTAAAACCCTTTGTCTCAAGGTGCAGGGAAGGGGCGAACCAGTTACAACTGGTTCCTGAGCACTTTGTTTTGCTCAGCCCCTCTCCCTATTCACTGGCAGGGCTAGGGTCATCAGTCGCACCACAGGGGGCGGAGCCAGCATTGTATAGGCAAAACCCAGCCCTATTCAGGACCCAGGTGTACTCCTCCCACCCATCTAGCTGCTGATCTCCCCATTCACCACTGGGTGACTCATCCTGACTCTGGGGATTCCCTAACCCGTCACATGACCTCAACCAGCCAATCGCCAGACAAGGTACACATTTCATATTGCACACAGAAGTGCCCACTTCTAGAAGTGGCACTTCCACACTAGGTACATGCACGCTGCACACATCATCGCGCAGCATTCAATCACACGAGTCCGCACATACCAAACTCGAGCCTGCACAACCCACGCATCAGGAACTACCAGGGACACATACATTCCCCATGCATTCCTATGGGAGGGCAGGCCTATCTCACCACATGCACTCAGAATGTGCACGCACTTTACTCTGGGACACAGGGAAAGTGCGCAGAAACCAAAAATCACTAACACAAGTCACAGTTAAAAAGCAAAAAGTTTCAGGGGTGAACCTGCCAGAAGGGCCAAGTCCAACAGTAATCATCTGATGTATTTAGTGCATATAACTTTCTGATCTCTTGTAGTTAGGACCGTGTTTCCATAGGAAATCCGCAACATTCTATTTTGAATAACTTTGGCGCCGATTGACGAATCCTGGCAAAATTTTCAAAATAGGTGGGGCGCTCCGCTCCGCTCCTATCCTGAAAGTCTTGGGGGGATTCGTCAAGCGGGGGCTGAGAAAAAGGGGAGGTCCCAAAATGTGTTTTCCCCATGCATTTTTCCATAGGACCTTTAGTCCAAGCTACAGCCCGAACGGCTGAACAGAATTACTTGAAATTTGGCAGAGAGGTAGTCCTCAGGTCAGGGATGTGCCTTTTGTAGGTCTGGTGTAAATGTGTTCAGTATTTGCTGAGAAAATAGCATTTAAATCAATATATATATCTATAAGCGCGCTCCGAGCGCGTACGGTAAGCTTACCGTACGCGCACGGTGACGTGCGCGAGCTTAATTCTGATTGGTGGTTACATGACTGTAAACATGCGAATCGGTCGAAATCAGGAAGTGTCGGCCGCCATTTTGTGTGTCTCACACTGATAAACAAAGGAGGAGAACGTGGAAAGGGGGCAACGAAGAGAGTTGCTGACCCCCTAGCGTTTGTCAGGGGGTCCAAGAAGGTCACAAAAGTATGAAAAATACATTTACATTTTTTTTTTTAAATCGCGGGGTGCGCGTACGGCAGAAAAAAATAAATAAAAAAATAGAAGTAAAAAACAAATTTAAGTGTTTAGATATTAGGGGGCTCTAAAAAGAGCCGTTGTGTTTATGAAGTGTTTTTCGGTACTTACAAGTAAGTACCGATGCAGAGTCTAAAGTTCAAGAGGAAGACTCTGTTGCCTTCATCAGTGAAATGTACACAGTCTCCTCTATAAATGCCTTGCATGTTGTAACGCAAGTTGTTGTGATATATAGAACCCATACCATAGTCTCTGAGGAAAGCAGAAATAGATTTGTTGACGTGCTTTCTTGCTTTGTCAATCTGCGGACAAAATTGGTTGGACCAGTTCCACTTTTGCCTTTGGCATATGTTAGAATATACAAAGGCAGTTTGTGGAAAAAGCGACATCAATTGCACAAAGGTGTCCTTAATAAGCATTTCCAGACATACCCCAGTTAAAGTGCCTAGGTCATTTCCACCACAGTGCACAATAATAAGGTTAGGCTGTGGGAGATGTTGAAAGGTTTTCACCAAAGGCAATAATTGGTGCCACTTTAACCCTCTCTGACCAATCCATTTAATGTCTAAATTTGGCAAAGCAAGGTCTCTCACCATACCTCTTTTTTCTGCATACTTTTCACTCCAGAAGACATAGCTGTGACCTACAATCCACACTGTGAACATCTTTCAAGGAGATCTGGATGCACTCAGGAGGTGTCTTTCAGTAGAATGGCAATATGAAAAGAAAGACAGTTGTAAAATGGAGGCATACATATTTTTTTTTAAATAAAAAGAACTAATTGGCTGATTCAAATCATTTTACAGTTAAAACTAGGCTGTATGTGTACATTTTTAGAAGCATGTTTTGTATTGGTTCAGAAAATTGTGTTCCCATAGAAGATTAATTTGGATTTGCTGTTAGGTTTGACATGTGAAGCACTCTTGCTCTTTGGATTTGAAACATTGTGTGCTGAACTTCTGACCTCTCTGCTCACAGCAGTGTTCCATGAGCTGTTGCTATGGTAGCAGGCAGAAGTCAAGTTGGGGGAAGGGTTCATTTGGAAAAGGGTTGAAGTTTTCAACCAATAGAAATGTGTGATTTCATTTGAAAAAATGTGGGAAGCACTGAGATTTGTAATTAACATGTATATGTGTGAAAAAAGAGAGGGAAACATTGCCATTTACTGGTTCTGGAGAGAGGAGAGAAGTGTAGAGCTCTGATATTCTGACTCTGATAGTCTGCTGTTTGAGTGCCACATTTCTTTCTCAACTAAGTAATTTTAAAGGTGAGATATGAGTTTGAGAGAGGATGTATGTGGTGATTTTTGATATAAATTTTAAAATTGTGATTCTTCTTTAAAAGTTATGTTTTACATTTTGTGGTTTGGGAGATATTTAACTGTCTTGAACTAGTTAAATATTATGGAGTGTGTTTTTACCATAAGTTAAGGTGTACTGGTATCACTGAGGAATACTGTTATGTGCCTAGAATCAACCCATGAGTCTGTGTGCACACAGGAATTGTTGTTAGATATTTTAATAGTGATGGTCCGGTTCTTTAAGAATGGCATTTGTAGGAAAGGGGCAGCTTTCTTTTTGTAAATATGATGGTTTCCATTCAGCATAAATCAGTAACACACAAATGGGAGGCAAATGCTAACACATTTGAAATTGATATCGCAGATTTTGCTTCTAATCATGCAATTGCTGAGCTTGGTCATACATATACAAAACTGCAATTAACCCTTGCCACACATGTACTTTTACATACATTACTACAATGTTTAAGCTGTTATGGATGCATGCATGCATATGTCTCTTGCAACTGAAAATACACAGTCTGCATAATCAGACTCTTAGCACACACCCAGCTGTTTATCCTGTAGAATCATGCTTAGTATTCACAAGTGAGTGGTGTTTCAGGTAGAAGTGAGTAACGCAAATACATTCAACATCACTAAGGCTGATTTCTTTTGCTGGGGTGTAGTCAGTCACCAAGGTCACACATGTTCATGGTCTCAAAAAGCTGTTTGCACATGTGCTGTTTTCTGTTTCTGAAAACTGTCATGAAAATGTATCAGACTGTTAGAGTACTTATGACTTGCAGAAAAAAACAGTAGTAAGTGTGCTTTGAAATTGGCAAGCAAATTTCGTTTTCTGACAAGAATCACACCATGAGTCTGTGAGCACACAGGAATTGTTGTCAGAGATGTATTTCGTGTCACTCTGGTTCCTTTAGAATTGCATTGGTAGGAAAGGGGAGGTTTTGAATGTTGTCAGAGATTTAATTTCTGTTGGCCTGGTTCTGTAAGAATGCCATTTGTATGAAAGGGTCAGCTTTTTTTTGGGTACTGTGATGGTTTCCATTCAGTATAAATCAGTATCACACAAATGGGAGGCAAATGATAACACATTTGAAATAGATATAGCAGATTTTGCTACTAAACATGGAATGGGTGAGGTTAGTCCTACATATACAAAATTCCAATTAACCCTTGCCACACATGTACTTTTACATACATTACTACAATGTTTAAGCTGTTATGGATGCATGCATGCATATGTCTCTTGCAACTGAAAATACACAGTCTTCATAAGCAGACTCTTAGCACACACCCAGCTGTTTATCCTGTAGAATCATGCTTAGTATTCACAAGTGAGTGGTGTTTCAGGTAGCAGTGAGTAACGCTAATACATTCAACATCACTAAGGCTGATTTCTTTTGCTGGGGTGTAGTCAGTCACCAAGGTCACACATGTTCGTGGTCTCAAAAAGCTGTTTGCACATGTGCTGTTTTCTGTATCTGAAAACTGTAATGAAAATGTATCAGACTGTTAGAGTACTTAACACTTGCAGAAAAAAACAGTAGTAAGTGTGCTTTGAAATTGGCAAGCAAATTTCGTTTTCTGCCTAGAATCACACCATGAGTCTGTGAGCACACAGGAATTGTTCTCAGAGATCTATTTTGTGTCACTCTGGTTCATTTAGAATTGCATTTGTATGAAAGGGGAAGCTTGTTTTCTGGAAATGTGATGGTTATCATTCAGCCCAAAATAGTATCTCAAATAAGAGGCACATGCTAACATATTTGAAATGAACATGGTAGATTTTTCTTTCACTCGTGCAATGGGTCATGTAGTTGCTACATGCTAAAAACTCATATTAACCCTTACCACACATGTAGTCTAACATACATGTTTACAGTGTTTATGCAGTTATGTAAGGGTCCATTCAAGTCTCTCTTGCACCTGACAGTAGACAGTCTCCAGAACCACACTCTCAGCAGAGAGCTAGCTGTTTTTCCTGTACACTCATGCTTACTAATCAGCACTGTGTGGTGTTTTAGGTAGGAGTGAGGAACGCTAATGCATTGAACATCACCAAGGCTCATTACCTTTGCTGGAGTGTAGTCAGTCAGCCAGGTTACACATGTACATGCTCTGAAAAAGCTGTTTGGACATGTGCTCTTTTCTGCCTCTCTAAACTATAAGGAGAATGTGTCAGACTGTTAGAGTAATTATCAGTTGCAAAAAAAACAATAGTAAGTGTGCTTTTGAATTGCAAATCAAAAATCGTGTTCTGCCTAGAATCACACCAAGAGTCTGTGCGCACACAGGAATTGTTCTTAGAGATTTAATTCGTGTTAGTTTTATTGTGTTTTTCACTTGTAGGAAAGGGGTAGATAGTATTCTAAGATTAGAAAAGCTCATAAAAAATATAGTAATATATTTAAATTACAAAAAGGTCTTTTTTTTTTAGTTTCTTTCAGGTATTTCTGCAGAGCAGTGAAGGAAATATAAGATGCCTATAAAATCAAGATAGCGAAAACAACAGAAAAAACATGTATATTTGAAGACAACTGGAGGACCCAAGTTAGTTGAAGATGCTCATGTTGGAAAAAAGAAAAAGTCTTCTGGTAAGCAGACAAAGGAATTCTTTAAAAATATATTCAAAAAAAGGAAAAATTTAAAAAATGTCCCCATTGGTAAAACTGTTTCAAGTAGAAAACAACAGGACAAAAGTGAGAATTTACTAAATGCTAATGTACAAGCAGAAGCAATAAAAATTGACTTAAAAAGAAAATCAGCATTTAAAGAGATCCGTAGGAAAATGTTTCAGAGAAGAGTGATGTCCAATTTGCTAAAGGATGTGAAAAAATATAAGAAAAAAGCGAAATTTTACAAGAGAAAAAAAGATATTGAAGCCATTGTAGCTAAGGCTTTAGAATTGAAAAGAAAACTATTCATTTTAATTTTGAACAGGATGCGTACATTAGAAAAAATAGTCAATGTAATGAAGTCACAAAGCAAAACGAAAAGAGTAGTGAAAAGAAATAACTTTTGTAAAGTGTTTTTAGGAGAATGGATGCATAGTTCAAGTACTGAACCATTTTTTAATGAAGAGAGTTATCTTCAAAGTAATAGTTTGCTGCATGCACTTGACACCACTGGACGAGCTTATGAAGTAAAAGATGGTTGTATAATGGAAAAGGAGAAAATGGTTCCAAGAAATGAGGAAGAAGTGATAGCGGATGAGGTTATGGGGAGACATCCTAAAGCCCCAGTGTATACTTGGAATTGTAGTAGTATTTGTACTTTGCGACAGGAATCTATTGATAAATTACGTGAGTTTTTAAGAGAATATAGTAAAAAGAGTGTTAAACAAAAGATTAAGGTGCTTCAAGGACTAGATCCATGCAGAGTGAAAGAGAATACTGGTTTGCAAGGACACTCTCTGGCTTGTCTATCTAGGAAAGTTTGTCAAAGTGTTTTTCACCATTTTAGGATGCTGGCAGTTCATCATACTGAAATTAGAAAATTTGTGAGAAGATTGTATTTTGCTAAAAGTCCAGCACTAAAGTTAAATGAGTTGAATAGGGCTCTGTTCCGTGGAACTGTATCAGATGTTGAGAAGGTTACTGATGAAATTCAGTTAAGTTACTTTGGTCCGGAACAAGAAAGTGCAGGGAATGACACAGTTATTGAGGAAAATGTGGAAGAGAATGTAGAACCCTCCGTAAATAAGAAATTTGAAGATCAAATAACAAAATTTGCTATCATCTCTAATGAAAGACCAAATATTACTTGTATTTGTTGCCGGAGAAGCCATTATAAAATCCAAACAAGGAATGTTGATCTCTACAAAAAAAGTGAAGAAGAAGATAATTATAAGTGGAAGGATTTTGCAACATATATATTTCTTGAAAATTGTTTTGATTTGGGTGAAGATCATCGTGTTTGTAAATATTGTTACAACAAGTTAGAAGAAAATAAAATGCCAGCTAGAGCTGTACATAATAATTTAGAATTGGTTGAAGTTCCTGCAGAACTTTCTGATTTAAATACGTATGAGTCTATACTCATTCAATGTGTTCATCCGTTCCAGACCATAGTACGTATGGAGCCAAAAACAGGCAAATTACCTCCTTCAGATTTACAGAGAGGTTTAAAAGGAAGAGTTGTCTATTTGCCGTTGGATATGAAAAAAAATATGGAAACTATTGATACAGATACTTTGGAAACTGAACCATTAGTTATTCTGGTTAATGGTGTACCTACAAAGAGTAAGAAAATTTGGCAGGAGCTAGTAGATGTACGGAAAGTACAAAGAGCAAATTTATATTTGAAAAGGAATAATAAATGGTATGAATCAATTTATATAGATGAAGATGAAGAAGATTTACTAGGAGACACAGACACACTAACTGGGAAAATTGAAAAAGTGGACAAGTCAAAAGAAGAAGAAATGTATGAACTTTTCAGCATACATCCTCTTCATTCAAAAGAAGTTATGGCAAATAGTATTGATCTATTTCAGATGAAAAAAGCCAAAAGAACTCCCGTAAGTGTATGGGAGGAGAGTTTGGAAGCTCGTTGTTTTCCCCAGCTGTTTCCTACAGGAGAAGGTGGACGATACGATAAACGTCCAGTCCAGATTCCTGCTTCTGAGTATCGGACTACAAGATTATATGCAGAAGATCCCAGATTTCGTCAAAGTATTCCTTATTTGTTCCATCTGTTATTTGAAAGTGACTTGTCTGCACTATCTTATGCAGTAAATCACATTTTAAAAAGTGGAGTACATCTACATAATGGGTCTGCTAAGGATTTTATGAACAAACTGCAGCAGCGAGATGATCATTTGGAATCACAATTGATCAATCTGATGGCTTGTCAGCGTGGGACAAATGAATATTGGTACCGACGCCATGGAGAATTGAAATGCATGTTAAGGAAATTAGGAACTCCTACATGGTTCCTTACCCTAAGCTGTGCTGAGTACGCTTGGGATGATCTTCTGGATTTTTCTTCGAGAGGCAAATTCAAACATTAAAAACATTGAATACAAGACAGCAGGAGAACTGTGCTCATTGGATCCGGTTAATGTTTGCAGATATTTCAATCATAGATTTGAGGCTATGATGTCCTTCATCTGCAATAAAAAAAATCCACCTCTTGGAGAAGTTGTGGATTTCTTTTGGAGAAAAGAGTACCAAGCAAGAGGTGCTCCTCATATTCATATGCTGTTGTGGATCAAGGATGCCCCAAAATTTGGAACAGATGCTGATGAAGCAGTTTTATCTTTCATCGAAGAATATGCAACATGTGCTATACCTAAAAGCACAGAAGAGAAAAAGTTAAAAGACCAAGTTTTACGTTTCCAAGGTCATCGGTGTGGAAAATACTGTCGACGGAAGTACAAGAGCAAAGATAAATTCTACACAAAATGTTGATTTGGATTTCCCAGACCTGTTCTTTCAAAAGGAAGAGTAAACAGTTTTATGTCAGCTGTGCGACATACTATTACAAGAAAATCTCCAAAAAATACGTACAACCTAAGAAGAAAAGAAGAGTCAAAGTATATAAATGACTACAACCCAGTCATTTTATCCATGTGGAATGCTAACATGGATATTCAGTATGTGGCAGACAATTCTATTGCTGTTGCTCGGTATGTCACATCGTACATTACTAAATCTGAGAAAACGGAATTGAAGGAAATGTGGGAAGAGATTTCTCACGAGAAAACTGTCAGTAAGAAGCTATACAGTTTCAGTTTAAAGATGTTATCGCATCGAGAAATTGGATCCTACGAATGCTCAGATAGGTTATCATCTGCAAGTCTGTACTCGAAATCCAGAAGAATAATTTGGGTAAGTTTAGGCCTTGCAGCAATGCGAAATCGGGTACTGAAATCTGTTGCAGAAATTAAATATTTGTCCGAGAACGACCCGAAAAGTACAGATATTTTGAAAACAAACATGTTGGACACGTATTACCCAAAAAGAAGTTGTCATCTTGAGAACATGTGTCTCTATGAAGTGCTGCAAAACTATATTTTTTCACGGAAAGCCACAGAAGACATCAAAAATGGAAAATATGAAGTCATTGGTGAGGAAGGATGTTTGGTGAAGCAAACAAAAGGAAATTTGACTAATCATAGGAAGCTGAGTTGCGACACTACTGACAAAAAGGAATTTTACTACTTGGCACTTTTACAGCTGTTTAAACCATGGCGTACAGAGGACGAACTACTTGGAGAATTTGAAAGCTATGAGGATTCATTCAATGCATGTAAAGATCCGATTGAATGCAGTACTTTCATAAATTATGTGCAAATGTTAAATGAAGAAATTGAACAGGAAGCAACAATTGCAGCTGAAGTAGCTAGAGACAGTTCTCAAGACAGCCAAAGTTCTGAAACGCTCAGTCAAGATCCCCTAGGACAACCAATTGTAGAAAATGAAGCTGCAATAGCCATGAATGAAGTTGAAACAGCTATGAATCAAGCTCAAGAAGATTTAATAGACTTACCAAATTTGGAACAACAACTGAATGAAGAACAACAACAAATTTATGAAGAAGTCAGAAAAAAAATTGATCACGGATTACTACATGAAAATAAAGAGTGCACATGCACATCATTTGAACCAATCAGGATGTATGTGAGTGGACAAGCTGGAACTGGAAAAAGTTTCCTAATTAAAGTCATCAGAAGCTACCTACAGCAAAAAACAGATTCAACTTTGTCTTGTGTTGTTACTGCTCCAACTGGGTTAGCAGCATATAATATAAAAGGAATTACCTTACATCGCTTGCTAATGTTACCAGTGGAGCATGAGAACAAAATAAAATATCACAAGCTTACAGGAGAAGCATGCTTCGAAGTTTCAAGAGTGTTGAAGAAGATGCAAGTTCTCATTATTGATGAGGTAAGCATGGTATAAAACTTAATGCTTGCCTTTGTGCATTTAAGAATGCAGCAAATTCTAAAGAGAGACTATGACGTGTTATTTGGAGGAAAACATGTTATAGTTTTTGGGTATCTTCTACAGCTTACTCCAGTTAAAGGACAACCAGTGTTTAATACTGTGACACATGAAGACACGAAGAAGTCATTAGGAAGCATTGGTAATGCGAATATTTGGTCGTTCTTTGAGTACAAAGAACTTACTACCAATATGAGGCAAGCAAACGATGAAGATTATGCAAGTATTCTGAAAGATATCAGAATTGGACTACTGACAGAAGTTGGCAGAAAAGCATTACAGAGTCGGTTGCTACATAATTTATTTCCAAAGGAAGAAATAGTTGCAGAGAAAATATACAAGAAAATTGCAGAAAATAATACTGTAATCTGCTTAATGCCAACACTACGTGAATGCTCGATATTCAATGAGGAACTTTTGAAATTGGAAAAGGAAGAGATTAAGAAAATGGAAGCAGTTGATAAAATTCAGCATGAAGGAATTACTATTACATTAACAGGCAAACTGCAAAATAAATTGGATTCTCTAGAGAAGAACATTTCGAAAACAGCTGGATTAGAAAAAAATCTATATCTTTGCATGAACTGTCGAGTATTTTTAAGGAGAAATTTGGATGTTGAAAAAGGTTTAGTGAATGGAGCTATGGGTAAAGTTGTGGGTTTTGTGAAATACCAGAAAAAAGATGGAATTGAAGTTTTAAAAATAAAATTTGATCAGATTGCAGAGATTAAAGATATTAGTCGTTGTTCAGTCCGTTTTTTGCTTGTAAAAGACTTATATGTACGTAGGAAGCAGTTTCCATTTTCTCTAGCATATGCTGTAACTATTCACAAGTCTCAAGGATTAACTGTAGATAGTGCTTTTGTAAACATTGGATCTACTGTGTTCAAAAAAGGTATGGCATATGTTGCTTTGTCACGAGTGAAAACATTATCTGGTTTATTCATGATAGACTTTGATGACTCAAAAGTTAGTGCAGATGCAAATTGTGTAAAGGAGTATAATAGATGAAGAAGAACCTATGCTCCTCATTTAGGTCAGTATCCTGTGTTGGAGAAACGTGTTGTTTCTCGGAAAAGGAGATTTGAGAATATCTGTAATGAGGATGTACAGCAGAGAAAACAAAAAGAGACTCATGTGATTGCAAGCAAAAAGAAAAAGGATAATGTTGAAGAGGTTGTTGGTTGTCATTTTGAAAATAGCTCTGGTGTCAACTGCTTCGCTAATGTAGTGCTAAATATTGTATTTTATCTTGAAAGTTTGCAAGAGCAGATAATAGTAAATCATGATAAAAGATTCTGTTCTGTGCTAAGTCTCCTTTATGAGAAACTGAGTATTGATAAAACTAAAATAGAAAGTGCTAATGAAATTAGAAATCTTTTAGATGTATGTTCAGGACGTACACAGTTTACTCAAAATGTCCAGCAAGATGCACAGGAATTCTTAATGTATGTCCTTATGGTACTGGAAGATGAAGGCATAGATATTGAGAATATGTTCGGTCTCTCTTATAAATGGGAACATACTTGTGAAAACTGTTTCTACACATGCAGCTCTAATGTTGATTCAGAAAGGTTTATCTATTTAACATTGCCAGAGAGTAAATCAGTGAGTTTTAGTAAATTAGTTAAAGGTGCCAATCATAGCATGGAATGCTGTGAATGTAAATCTGACATGTTTTCAACGTTATTTTTAAGGAAATACGGACAGTATGTAATTTTAGTGATGCAACGTTGTAGAGCTGATGGTTCAAAATTGGACACTTTAATAAAGAAGTTTATAGGACAGCAATTATCAATTTCAGGAAAAACTTTTGTTGCAGTTGCAATAATTTTCCATGATGGACCTACTGTAACTTCTGGTCATTACACAGTTTATCTTAAATCTGAAAAAGGCTGGACACTGTGTAATGATTCTCAATTGGTTTTTAAGCAACGTTTGCCTTTTGATTTAGCAAATTCCTATTTAATTTTTCTGAAACCAAAATTTTAGATAGAATTTGCAACATCTGTACAAATCATTTTTGCAATTTTATTGGATTACCATTGGAAATTTCATCAAAAAAGGTTTTAAAAATTACCATTTGGCCTAAAGGAAAGGTAACAATTTGTATTGTGGACTTCTTTGACACATATTATTTTGGTGATTATGCTTATGCAACAAAAATTTTACGACGATATTTAGTGCAAAAAGTTATTGTTCTTAGATGATATTTTTAAAAAATATGTAACATTTCTATAAAGGTATTTTTTAGTGAGAAGAGATTCTGGGCTTTTTTTTAAACAATCTTTCAGATTGTTATTTTTTTTTGCCCGCTGTTAAGTGATGAATGCTATTGCTTTCACGATTTACAGTGAAATTCAATATATTCTGAAAACAGCAAAAAAAGGGCAAAAAATTGTTTTATAATATGAAATTATGTGTACTGTAGACTAAAATGTATTATTAAATATTAATACTTTTTTTTTTCAGATTGAGAATTTTTTTTTTTTAAAAAACAAAAACGTTTTTCTAGCAATTTAAATGAAGCATTTATTAATAAATATGTTATTTTTTTGGTCAGGTAAGTGTGAAATTTCTGTATTTATTACACATTTATTTTCATGCTCCCTTTTATTCACTTCTCCTCTCTCTGCTTTTCTCATTTCCGTTGTACTCCCTCAAGGACCTTGTAGGGTAAAAAAACAAATGTTCTTTTAAAAAAAAATAAAAAAATACGCGTACCGTCAAAAAAAAGATTAAAAAATTCATTTTAAAAATTAAAAAAAAGTTGTGAGGTAAGGTTGGCTCTTACAAGAGCCATTGTGTTAATACAGGGACAGAGGTAAGAAAGAATGGGAATATTAACAAGGACCACAGATGTGCTGGTCTATCTTATTGTTTATTAGGGAAACACTGCTCTCCCCATGAACAATTAGACCATAACATCTGGTGCACCTCATTTGTACCTTCAGAAATCGAGGGTTCGTTTCTAGAGGAGCAGAAGAGGGTGATGCTCCCACCGCAGAGGAAGGGCTCGGCTGAGCTGCCGAAGATGTACTCGGCTGAGCTTCTGCGGATGTGCTCAGGTGACTTACTGAAGGGTTTGCTTCAGTATGTCGAGCAAAAGTCCTTGAATGAACATCCCTAAGGTGTCTCAACATAGTGTGATTACCAAAGGAATACTTCTTTCTAGGATTACCTCTAGATAACACACGCTCACAAAGTAAGCAGGTAACTAAAGGAGCATTTACCTTTTTCTGCCCCTCAGGAAATGTAAAATACTCCCAAATAAAAGAACTCTTCTGTTTCCTCCTTCTCTGCCTGATGATGCTACTACCCTGCTCACTCTCAGAAGAGGTCTGCTGCTCTGCCATTGTATCCCAAAGACAATTCAGCTCCTTCTCCTAAGAAATCTCAAGCAGTAATGAGGGGAAATGGGTGTGGTGTAGGAAGATTCCAGAACTGAAAGTAGTTTAAACCAATCAAAAGTGTTGTTTCTTGATCACATGACCAACCGTACGCGCACGTTAAGCTTACCGAGCGCGTACGGTATAAGTACGCATGCGCGTACGAAAGACACACGCACGCGCGCATGCGCATTGCAGGCACGCTCGAACACTTCCGCGTAACGTGCACGTGCGCGTGTAAAGCATGTGCTTACGCGTCGCGTAGGAAGTACGGACGCCTACGAAAATTGCGTAAGCATACGCAAACAGAGTAGAAATATTACGTACGCTCGCCGTACATAAAGCGAACCGTGCGCTTACGGTAAGCTTACCGTACGCGCATTTTAGATGTCATGAGTGATGTCACTGACCATGTCATGAGTGATGTAATATGTGACGTCATCAGCAGTGGATTGCGGGTGCGCGAGTTATAGTTAGCTGAACTAACTATAACGGGGGAATTTCTAGGGTTTTGTACGAGTGAAATGTCCAGCTAACTATAACATTTGTGAAACCTATGGTTTTTTCATTGAATTTGCAAGGTTTTTTAAATGCTAATTCCTAACTATAACGTGTGTGAAACCTATGGTTTTTTCAGTGAATATATATATATATATATATATATATAGATATATATATATATATATATATATACACACATATATATCTCTATATACATTTGAATGTTGTTCTTTTGACATCTGGGAAAGCCTTTCTGTTAGAGAGTGTTGCATAAACAAAACCCCCTGCCTTATTCTGAAAACGGTGTTTTGATGTGTCTCCTTTATAAAAGTAAAATCCCTTTCCTGGTGGTGCTTTGTTTTTATTACTTCTTCATGTTTGAGCCTTCATGTTGTAGGGCGGTATTTTCTATTACTTGGGAGGGCGAAGCAATACTGGTGTACCTCGTCGGAAGAAATCTTGATCACACTGGGTAGCTTCCAAGCCAGAAAAGCTGCCGGTACAGACTGAATTTCTACTGAATTTTATATATATTTTTCTAACTCATTTTATTAGTTTTTCAAACATAAGTACATTATTTCATACACAGTTCGTTACACAGTAAATGATCTATCATATCAATAGACATGTGTTCCCCTCAGAATGTTTTCAGCACATCTGACCCCCGCTTAGCGGAACCTGCAGCACTGAAGTGCATTGTATATGAAATCGTAAGCCTACAGTACAGAAGTGTGTCCATATTATCCATCGTGTGTTGCTTTCTGCGTTGCGGCCTTGCCTTAAGGGCGCAAACCACAAAGTGTAGCTTTGGGGTCATGTTGTGTTTACGTTCATAGTTCTGATTTCTCTTTCATCTCTGAGATTGAACTATGTGGGTATGAACCACAGAGCGCGACAGCCTCCCTGTGTGTGCCATCAAATCGGGTGTGCTTGCAGGTAGGACAGTAGAGGATCCCGCATATCTTTAGGGCGAGAAGTTATGGGTAGTAGCTCTGCGTATGTTGTGAAATGGTCTTTACAGTATATGAGTTCATTCAACCATTCTTTAAACTTAGGGGCTCACCCTCTACCCCATCTGCAGGCAATCCTGCGTTTAGCCAGAAATAGCCCCAGCGATATGAATTAGCCGAGCGTGTGCTGCAGTTCCTCAGTGTAGCCCAGAATCGCTATAATCGGGGACAGTAGTGCCTACCATTTTATAAAGGGAGGCAGTCACCTCCGTCCAGTAGGCATAAAAAGAAGCACATTGCCACACCAGATGTAAGAAGGCCACCCCCTCCTATCCGCACCTGTCACATCTGTCATTTGATCTCAACTTATATCTGCATAGCCTCTCTGGTGTATAGTAGACCCGGTGTATGAATTCAAAATGTATGATGCGTGGCCGGCTACTGGCCTTTATCTTTCCAGTTTGTTCACAGGAATATAGCCACTGCTTATCAGTAAGTGGAGTGCCCAGTTCTTGGTCCCATCCTGCCCTCGAGTCATCCCGCCTACCTGGACATTCGACTTGATCGGTGTGATATAATCTAGATACTGCATGAGCCTGTGTCGTCGCCTGTAAAAAGGTATGCAGGATATCCAGTGTGGGGGGGATCCGGGGAGAAATCGGGGGTATTGGCTTTGACATCCTGCTTAAGTCTGATGTATATAAAAGTGCCAATGAAGTGGCATTCCCCCTTGAAGTAATGTTTCCTGATCCTTAAACGACCCTTCGTGCTATAGGTCCCCCAGTTATTAATACCTCTATTGCTAAGCATGTTTCCGCAGAGAGTTGTGTGTGTGACTGGAATGAGATGATGATACTGAAGGTGCATTAATACCGAGTACAGAAGAGGCTTATACATTTTCCTGGCGAGTTTGCACCATGCAAAAGTAGTGCAAGCTACTGTGGAGTAAATATAGCCCTCTGCTGGAACACGGGCTCCGAGGTAGGAAGTAGTGGGGGTAGGGGGCATTTACCCTTGCTCAACGGCCAGGTGGGGCATAAACAGTAGTGGTTGGAACCAATTGTGTGCGTAATGGGCCTGCACGCAGAGGAAGTAGAGCTCCATATCTGGGGCTTCAAAGCTTCCTTGTGAGAAGAGTTGAATGAGTGTATTCCAGCTCACCCTGGATTGTTCGCCTCCACACCCCAACCTAACCAACTGGGGTTGAAGAGTATGGAAAAAAAGAGCGACCAGGGTGATATGGTTTATTGAGAAAAAGATAGAGCAATTTGGGCAGTATTGCCATTTTTACTACGGATATCTGCCTCGCCAGCGATAGGGGCAGTAAGATCCATCGGGTTACCAAGCATGTGACAGATACAATGGTAGTGCCATAGTTTGCCTGCAGCGTTTCCTCTCTATCCCTTGAATCGACCACACCTAGGTATTTTTTATTTCCGATACGCACCAGGTCAGTGGGTAGTCCAATGAGAATTTAGGGGTATCCGGGACTTTTCCCACTTTATTTTTATGCTTGAGATCTCCCCGAACCGGATGAACTCTTGAGTACATGATTCAAGCTAGTGTGTGGGTCGCGAATATTAAGGGTGAAATCATCAGCGTATAGTGACTCTAGTATATGTCGGGATGGGAAGAGTATAGCACAATTCCTGTGATGTCATCTAAGTTTGGCCGCTAATGGCTCAATGGCTAGAGCAAATAAATGGGGTGAAAGAGGATACCCTGTCTGGTGCCACGTTGTAATCAGAAATGATGTGGAGTAGTCACCGTTAACCTGAACTATGACTCGTCTGGCTATGCACTGGCGGGCCCCGAAGGGACCCCCAGAAGAGGCCTGGGTGAGCGTGATGAAGAAATGAGGCGCAGCAGAAGAAGAGGTACTGAGAGACGAGGAAGTGAGGGGAATACGTAAACGCCACATATCTGTTTTTTTATTTTACGGAGTTTTATATAGCACGAACTTGACCAGAAGGTATCGGGTATCAGAGCGCTTTACATAGCACAAGTTGCCTTACATGAGAACACATTCATTTTTGTTAGGCACGTTTGTTAGGTAAGCTTTACTGCACTTACAATGTCTAAGAATGTATTTAGACACTGTAGGGGTACAGTACAGTGCTCCTGCAACTGTACCCTCACCTTAGGGCTATTGCACTCTGCTAGAAGGGTGACTTACCTACATCTCAGGAAGTGGGTTGCTGGCATGGCACACAGGGATGTGTGCCAAGTTGATTCTTTACTTTTCTCTTCACCAAAACACGCAGCCTGCAATGGCAGTGTGTGGGTTTTAAGGTGCAGGGTCTCTAAGGGTGGAACGATAGGTGCTGCAAACCTTAGAGGCCTTCCATAGTCACAGTGCCCTTGGTACCCATCCATTGTACCTTTTACAAGGGGCTTACCTGTGGCCAGAGATGTGCCAATTGTGTGTACAACGGTACAATTTTGGAAAAGAACACGGGCACTGGGAACCTGCTTGGCAGGGACCCAGGGCACATAATTCAAAGTAAACTAGAAATCTGGCAAAAAGTAGGGGAGTTACTGCAACAGAAACCCAATTTCCTACACAAGTTTCCCCCCAGCTCAAAGGCCAGGAGACTCAGCCAAACCTGAAACACTTCAACACATAAACTACTGAAATTGCACATTCTCAGCAGTGGCGAATAGATTGCCTCAGCATTCAAAGGACCCGTTAAATGGTTCACCCCCAGGAAACTTCCTTGATCGCTCAGCCACATCCCGAGCCCTAGTGCCTCTTGCCATAGGGCCCATGAACACGACCCGCCTTGTTTGTTACAATACCAAATAGTTGTGGTGTTGTCCGTAAGCAGCTTTCAATGTCAAGCAGATTACCCTCAGTTCAAGAAGTTCTGACCTCCACCTCTCCCAGGTGTGGCTGCCCCAATACAGAAGCAATGCATCACCACTGCTGTCAGGTCTGGGTGGGGTGGGAAGAAGGGCTTGCTGCTTAAACAATCACGGACTAGTAACCACCACAGCAGATCTTTTGCAGTTTCCTCTGAAATCTGGATGTGGTCTAAGAGGCACTCTTGATGTTAGGACCATTGAGACTTCAGATCCCACTACAGCACCCGCATATGCCACCTCGTGTGCTTGACAAGCAGAAGGCCGGAGGCCATCAGTTTTAGCAGCCTCAGAGAGGAACTCAGTGAAATCCAGAACAGAGGCTAAACAATTAGGATCAAACCGTGAATGGCTTAGCCTCTCCATTCTAGGCACAGGCATGGAACCGGACCATGTCCATAATGACTCTGATGAATGGGAGTGTCTGCAAAGAGTCATGTGTGACTTCGGCATGACGATAGTGAACTCAAAGATGTCAGGGGGTTCGCCTTAGTCTGGAGGTACTTCATGTCTGCCTGGGGTGAGACTACCTTCAAAAGTCAGTTGGCAAGGTAAGGGAAGTCTGGACCCACTTGCATCCAAAGGTTTGCTGCTCCCACCAGCATCCCTTTCATGAACACCCAAGAGGCACTGGTGAAACAAGGGGTAACACACCAAACTGAAAAAAATGCTACACTCCCACCACAACTGCAGGTAGTGCCAAGAGGCCCTTGCCTCTTGGCACTACCTGCATATAGAAATAGGCATCTTGCAGCTCCAAAGCCACCTTCCAGTCTCCAAGGCTGAGGGAAGACCACACCTTGGCCTGAATGAGCATTTTGAATTTGTACTTCCAGAGGAAGGTATTGAGAGGGAGCAGGCCTAAAATGAGACAAAGGCCTCCGTCCCCCTTTGGCACAAAGTATTAGCAGGAATCAGCTACACTCTTTAGATGTAAAAACTCTCTCGATAACACCAGTGGCCGAAAGGGCTTGCACTTCCTGTTGTAAGATTGACAAATGGGTCTCCTTCAGTCATTCTGGGAATGGTGGAAGGTGTACTGGAGTGGCCAGGAAAGGTAGGGTGTAGCCCCTTTGAACAATCTGCAGGAACCACCTGTCTGACATTATGGTCTGCCATCCCCGATCATGCCTCCAACTTGGTGGCTGTGCTCCACTAAGGGCACTTTAAAATTGTGACAACTGACTCGTACGGTGGCAGGCAAGATTCCTTGCTCTCTAGCTTCACCATAGAAAGCCAGCAGTTGAGGTTCCAATATCTCAACATACTCCTTATAAAATTTGGAGGTCAGGCTATCCATGCCAGGCACCCTTCCACTAGGTAGTGACTACATGACCACTGATTTCTTTTGTTAATGGTTTCCGTTTGTGTGGTTCAAACTAGACGAGAGGAGCTTCAGATAGGTAATCAAGCAGGTGGTCAGCAGGGTATATTTCATATTGTATAGATTAGAATGATACTCTGGATATATGCAGAATCTACGGAGTGATAGTACTCCTGGTTCAATCTTTGTTCGACAGGGCCGGTATCACTCTAGAAACCCACCTCGGATTAGGCAATCTAGCCAGTGTCTGAATAGGTGCTCCCCCTCTCCATAAAATGAAGCCTGAACTTCTTTCACCAGTTACCAGATTTCATGGTCCGGTTCCTCCTTAAACGTCAATAAATTGCTACACAATGATGCTAATGTTTTAGGATTTTGCCATTCAAGTATTCCTCCTACTTTTTTTCCAAGCTGTCCAAAATGCCCTGAATGGATTTCAATGTATCAGATTGTTTAGAGATACAGAGGCCTCAGATAGAAGTCTTAAAAGCCTTCCATAGAGTGGTGATCTTGGAAACTGTTCCTTAATTGAGACTAAAGTATTCATAAATCCCTTGTCTGATTTCATCTCTAAATACCCTCGCAATTTATGCATTAGAGCAGAATATCCATCGGCATCAGCAATAGAATCAGAAGCATTTATCAATCATAACATGTAACTGGTGAATTTTTGGTTACTGCAAATGGAAGTATGGCTGTCTTAATACATGCATGGATGCACTTCTGGTTGTCAGCAAAAAGTCAATGTGCGACAGTGATTAGAGGAATAAGACAAGAAGTCCCTTCGGGCTGGGTATTTAAAACACCAAATATCTATTAGGGTGGTGTGACGATGTCAGGGGGGACTACGGACCAAACCCTAGTTGGTCACCCCTTTCTTCTCTCTCCCCGCAGCCTCACGGGGAGCTGACTCCCACCCAGTATTGGAGAACCGAGGCTGAGACACAAAAAGGCGACTGTTACTTTAATTGGGCGGAGTTCGACTATCCCGGACCCGGCCCCCTTCGTGACGTCGTCTACCCGGAACCAGAAGTATCGGGAAAGGAGAACAGGCTGGTGTGTTTTACACCCGGAGGAGAGAAGTGTGGAGTGCAGCGAGTCGAGCAGGAGAGCGGAGGAGGCGGAGGAGAACAGGCGAGCGGAGGAAGAGACGAGAACATCGAGGACGTACAGAGGGCAGCGCCAGGAGGCCAACGTACCGGCGAATCCCCATGCCACACTTCAAGGGAAGTGTGGCTTCAACAGGTACGGGGCCGCATCAGAGCGTGGGTGGGAGGAAAGGGTTTTAAACCTCCTTGATCCCTACGCCGACCCCGGCAGTTGGTACTGGTCTCCCTACCCTTGAGCACTTTTTTGTCTTGCACTGTCTGGGTCGTTTAAGGAGAGCACTGCTTGGTCCCTCACTCCCTTCCCTAGAAAACGGACGTATCTTCCGTGAACCTGATCCTCCCCCATATCTTCTCTTTTCTTCCCTGGGCAACCCACCACCCCGGAGAGGCCTTCAGGGAAGCGACAACCTGGAGAAGACTCGGACCACCAGGGAGAGAAGAAGCCGCGCCAGCCCGGAGCCACGTGTTTCAGACCTCCCCCTGCCGTACTACAGGAGTGCCAGACTACCCAAACGCTCTGTAAAAGCAATAAAAGGTTTCATAAGCACCTCTCGAGTCCCTGTGCCTCCCTGCGACCCGCTACAAGTGGTGGAGAATGCGGGCAGCGTGGTAGCCATCTGTACCCCGAAGATGGAAGAGATCCTACATCATCTGGTGAAAGGACAGGAACAGCTAGGCTTGGTGGTCGAACAGCAACTTAACGCCGCCAAGGCCGACCGCGAAACCTTCGCCAACACAGTATCGGCACAGTTAGAGGGTCTACAGAAGCTTGTGGTCGACACAACTGGTAATCCGGTGCCCCGGGAGACGCGGCCGTCCCCCAATCCTTCGGGGATATCCCTGCAGAAGTATGCGCCAGGAGAAGACCCGGACGCTTTCTTATTAAACTTTGAGAGAGCCGCCCTAGCCTGTGGCTGGCCCTCGGACAAATGGCCCTTCTTCCTGGCACCCCTCTTGACAGGCGAGGCCCAGGCCGCGTACCAAGTTGCAAACGCCTCTGGCAATACACCGTACGCCGTGATTAAAACTATTATATTGGACCATTTAGGGTTGGACTCGGAAGCATATAGAGTACGGTTCTGTAAAGAAAGAGGGTCCAGCGGCGAAAATCCCCAAACCCTTTTCTTTAGATTGAAGGCCGCGGCAGATAAATGGCTCACTCCTGCTAGCAGTACCAAAGAAGAAATCATGGACAAAATATATTTGGAGCAATATTTGGACGCTCTCCCCTATAGGACGCAACGATGGTTGCGTCAACATTCCCATCTGACCACCGCCCACGTGGTCGACATGGCTGTAACCTTCTCCCGAGCACAACCCAGACCTTACGCAGGGGAAGCAGAGAAAGTAACGAGACCCATCAATAGACCGGATCGGAAACCACGAGCCACAGCGGAGATGGCATTGCCTCGCCCCACCCCCAAACTGGACGTTCCTTCCTTTAGGGGACCGCAATGTTTTGAATGTGGGGCCTGGGGGCATATTGCTCGGTTATGCCCCCAGAAAAAGGGATCCGAAGAACCCATGGAGGTGGGATACCTGCCGAAGACTGTTCTCTACTCGGCCGAACTAGGCGGAGCCTATCATGTAAGGGTAACAGTGAATGGGAGACCCGCCAAAGCCCTGTTAGACTCAGGGTGTAAGCAATCGGTGATACGAGGGGTCTTTGTACGCGCTGCGCAGGTGTTTCCCCAAAAGTGGGTGCACATTAAATGCGTTCATGGGGACGTGAAAGCATACCCCTTAGCACAGGTACCCCTAGAAATAGAGGAGGGAAAAATCCAGGAGGTCCGGGTGGGGGTACTCGAAACATTGCCAGAAGAGATCATCATAGGCACCGATAATCCCCATTTTCATAGCCTCTTTACGGCGTCTCTGGAGGGGGCCCCTTTCCCCCCCCAAAAAGCCGTTCCTACCCTACTCTCCCCTGATCCATGGGTTGCGACAGGAGCTTCAGGTTCGCGCAAACTAGCGATCCCTCGTTGTTCAACGCATGGGAACGAGCACACGCGGAGCACGACAGCTCCTCCCCGAGTTATCCTCGCTTCATGATACAAGAGGGACTCCTTTACAGACAGGGAAAAGCGGACGACCCCTTACAGCTATTGGTCCCCACATCATTCAGGGAACAGATATTGTTTTATGCACATACTCACTTATTGGCCGGCCACATGGGGGGTGAGAAAACCACCCACAACATCCTGAGGCATTTTTATTGGCCAGGGGTGTATCAGGAGATAAAGAACCACTGCCTCTCCTGTGAAGTGTGCCAACGGAAGAACACTCATCGCCCCCCTGCTGTACCACTACAACCCCTCCCCATCATCGGTACCCCTTTTGAGCGAGTTGGGATGGATCTCATCGGTCCCCTCCCAAAAAGTCGGAAAGGTAACCTTTACGCACTCGTGGTAGTGGACTATGCCACACGATTTCCCGAAGCCTTTCCCCTCAAAAACCCAACTTCAAGGGCAATAGCAGAGAAAGTCATCGAACTGTTTACGAGAGTAGGATTCCCGAAGGAGGTCTTAACAGACCAAGGGACTCCCTTCATGTCCCGCTTGATGCAGGAGGTATGCAAGATACTTAACGTGCAACAAATAAAAACCTCGGTGTACCACCCTCAAACCGACGGGCTCGTGGAGCGCTATAATGGGACCCTAAAAACCACCCTCAAGAAAATGCTGTCAGTAAGTGGACGGGACTGGGATCAACTGCTGCCGCTGGCCTTGTACGTGATACGCGGACAAACACAAAGTAGCCTCGGCTGTTCTGCATTTGAGATGCTCTACGGACGCCAGCCCCGTTCTCTCTTGGAGATGACGAAGGAAGCCTGGGAGAAGGAAAGAAATGAGGAGAGAACAGTGTTGGATTACAGCCTGTCTCTCAAAAACACCCTAGGAAAGTTGAGAGACCTCGCTCACCAACAACAATCTCGAGAAACACCAAACCAAACAAAAAGCGTACTATGATAAAGGAAAGAAATGGAGGAGGCTGGAGGTTGGTGACTGGGCTTTGGTAATGCTTCCCTCGCCTACGAAACGATTTCAGTCAGAATGGACGGGGCCCTATAAAGTCCTAGACACCATAGGGAAGACCAGTTACCTATTACAGATGTCCTCGAGGAAACAACAAACCTATCACATCAACCTTCTAAAAAAATGGCTTGGGGCCCCACCGAAGGAAGTCTCTTTGGTCTTACCGAGTGGGACCTCCACCGCCTCCACCTTGGACCAATTGGTCATCAACGACGACTTAAAAGCCCAAGAAAACGAGATGTTACGGGGCGTACTGACCCCGTTCGCCCCTATCTTTTCGGACAGACCCGGACTGACCTCGCTTGCCGAACATCGGCTAGAGACACGGCCTGGAACCACAGTGAAAGTACGCCCCTATAGAATACCCGCCGCTAAGAGACCTATCGTACAAAAAGAGGTGGAAGAAATGCTACGGTTGGGGGTTATCCGACCATCCAGAAGTGACTGGTCTTCCCCAATAGTTATGGTGCCCAAACCGGACGGTAGCACCCGTTTTTGTATGGACTTTCGCTCACTCAACGCGGTATCCACGTTTGATGCATATCCGATACCCAGAGTGGATGAACTCATTGAAAAACTAGGGGAAGCCAAATACATTAGCACGTTGGACCTGACCAAGGGGTATTGGCAGGTCCCGCTACGAGAAGAAGATAAGAAAAAGACTGCCTTCGCCACCCCGGATGGGCTCTATGAGTTCAACGTCTTGCCTTTTGGATTACATGGAGCCCCAGCGACCTTTCAGCGCCTCATGAACGAGGTCCTGAAACATCACCATAACTACAGTTCGGCTTACCTGGACGACATCATTATATTCAGCCCCTCCTGGGAGACGCACCTACAACACCTCGAGACCATTTGTGGAACCCTCCAGGCCGCCGGATTGCATATCAATTCCAAGAAGTCCCGCATAGGCTTTCACAAAGTTAAGTACCTAGGATACGTCCTGGGACATGGGTTCATAGAACCCCAAATAGAAAAAGTCCGAGCCATCTCGGAAACACCATTTCCAACCTCAAAAAAGGAGATGAGAGCCTTTCTGGGGCTCATCGGCTATTACCGCAGGTTTAGTCCATCTTTTTCGGCCCTCGCAGCTCCCCTCACCAACACCTTAAAACAGGACTTTCGCCCTCACCTTTTCCATACCCCTAGCAAGGACATGTGGGAAGCATTCACAGCTTTAAAACGGGTCATTACCACCGCCCCCGTATTGTCATCCCCTGACTTCGCTAAGCCATTTGTAGTGCACACAGATGCCTCCGATTATGGGGTGGGAGCGGTACTCTCTCAGGTAGGGTCTGATGGGATGGAACACCCCATCCTGTACATTAGCCGCAAGTTATTTCCCTGGGAGGGAAGGTACCCGACCATAGAGAAAGAATGTCTCGCAGGGAAATGGGCAATCGACAAGCTCAGGTATTATCTGGAGGGCCACCCATTCACGCTATATACCGATCACGCGCCGCTACAGTGGATGAGCAGAAACGCATCTTTGAACCCCCGGGTAATGAGATGGTTCCTGTCCCTGCAACCCTTCTTATTTACGGTCCGACACCGAAAAGGGGCCGAAAACGCTAGTGCGGATTTCCTCTCCCGCTTTCCTCTCCCCGATCGGGAGATTCCTGGGGAGGACATATGTGACGATGTCAGGGGGGACCACGGACCAAACCCTAGTTGGTCACCCCTTTCTTCTCTCTCCCCGCAGCCTCACGGGGAGCTGACTCCCACCCAGTATTGGAGAACCGAGGCTGAGACACAAAAAGGCGACTGTTACTTTAATTGGGCGGAGTTCGACTATCCCAGGCCCGGCCCCCTTCGTGACGTCGTCTACCCGGAACCAGAAGTATCGGGAAAGGAGAACAGGCTGGTGTGTTTTACACCCGGAGGAGAGAAGTGTGGAGTGCAGCGAGTCGAGCAGGAGAACGGAGGAAGCGGAGGAGAACAAGAGAGCGGAGGAAGCGGAGGAGAACCGGCGAGCAGAGGGAGCGGAGGAGAACAGGAGAGCGGAGGAGGCGGAGGAGAACAGGCGAGCGGAGGAAGCAGAGGAAGAGACGAGAACATCGAGGACGTACAGAGGGCAGCGCCAGGAGGCCAACGTACCGGCGAATCCCCGTGCCACACTTCAAGGGAAGTGTGGCTTCAACAGGTACGGGGCCGCATCAGAGCGTGGGTGGGAGGAAAGGGTTTTAAACCTCCTTGATCCCTACGCCGACCCCGGCAGTTGGTACTGGTCTCCCTACCCTTGAGCACTTTTTTGTCTTGCACTGTCTGGGTCGTTTAAGGAGAGCACTGCTTGGTCCCTCACTCCCTTCCCTAGAAAACGGACGTATCTTCCGTGAACCTGATCCTCCCCCATATCTTCTCTTTTCTTCCCTGGGCAACCCACCACCCCGGAGAGGCCTTCAGGGAAGCGACAACCTGGAGAAGACTCGGACCACCAGGGAGAGAAGAAGCCGCGCCAGCCCGGAGCCACATGTTTCAGACCTCCCCCTGCCGTACTACAGCAGTGCCAGACTACCCAAACGCTCTGTAAAAGCAATAAAAGGTTTCATAAGCACCTCTCGAGTCCCTGTGCCTCCCTGCGACCCGCTACAGGTGGTAACACATTATCCCATGTACTCTTTGAGCAGCTGTGGATCTATCTTCAGCCATTTGTAAGATGGTATTAGAGTCGCACATATTATAGTAGAATTGTATAATGTTTCAAATTTTTGTATAAGCTGAGCAACAATAAAAAAAAGTGTGGGCTTATAAGGGGCATATGAATTCATCAGCATCAATCACTCATGCCCAATAATACTCTCCACCCTAATATATCAGTCGTCTGGGTCCTCAACATTAGTAATATGCCTGAAATGTAGTGTGTTTAATCAGGATTGCGACTCCATGTGAGTGTGAGTTATATGAAGCAAAATATCCATGACTATCCCATTCTGTGGTGAATCAGGTTAGCGGTGTGTGTACCTTTTTTCCTTTTGTATGGGGTGCGGTCCACCTGAGGCCCAAAAAGGTGTTCCTTGTCAAAGGGCATGTTAAGAACTGCTTGTTGAACTTCTGGTTTAAACCCCAAGCACCTAAACCAAGAGTGTCTTCTGAGAAGGAGACTGGTGTTTATTCCTCTAGCGGATGTATCTGCTGCACCTAAGGCACACCTGATAGAGTTATTAGTGATGGCCTGACCCTCTGCAACAATTTGTTGCCCCTTTTTACGATACTTTTCAGGGAGTTGTAATAACTCTCCCATTTCATCCCAGTGAGCTTTATCGTAGCATGCTAGAAGAGCCTGGGAATTGGAAATCCGTCAGTGGTTAGGTGCTTGGGGCACAACCAGTTTTGCCGCTGCGTCAATACACTTACTTTCTTTTTCAGGGGGTGGTGTATCTCTAGTTGCTTGTATCAATAGAGGGTCTGATGGAGCTGATTTACATTTTTTAACTACCAATGGGATCAGAACCCTGGCACAGATAGATTCCTTGAAAATATCATTAGCGCACCACAACATACCAGGGAGCATAGGTAAATACTGTGTGTCCTTGTGTGGAGATGAGTGTCAAAAAAGAAATCTTGTTCTAAGGATTCCTTATGTAACACCATGGTAGATAGCTGCACTAGCAATAACCTGTTGGTAGGCACTTGCATCCATCTGGAGCGGAGGTTATAGCTGGATATTGATCTGGATCATTGGATGTTATGGGATCAGTATCATATGTCCCATGGATCTGGGTCTCCTAATGTTTCTCTCAAACCCCCAGTGCTTGAGCTAGGTGAACCTGGCGGTCTAGCATCTATCTGATCATGATGTGGAGATGCATGAGAGGAAGGAGGAGATAGTGGAGGTGGGAAGATGTTTTATGGCCGGCACCTAGGCAGAAGCAGTCAGTTGCTGGATTGGTTCTGAAGAGTGTGAGAATACAGGTGGAGGTGCCTGATCCGAGGAGGTGGATACCGAGGATTTAACCTGGGAGGATGTTTTTAGTGTCGAACCGAGGATGGGGCATCCAAAGTATCTTTTCGGATTAGACCATTCGGCGACCTCTAATTATGGAAAGGGCGAAGATTTGGAGATCTTTTTAGGTGAGGGAACAGGGTCAGGGTCAATAGTACTTATTCGCTGCCTGAGTGGAAGGTTGTATTTCAATTTGTCCTATACTTCGGAGCCTGAAATCTCCTCGATAGATAAGGCTTCTTCCTCAGGAGCAAGCTTTTCCTGGTATTGCTCTTCTCCAAAATGTTGGGAGTGTCATCTTCGGAACAACAAGATTTCTAGCCGCAGTGCTCTCTGACCCCAGAAAGTCTTCGATTGGAAAGACTTGGAGGCGTCCCAAGCAGCCTCACAATAATCAGGCGAAAGTCAAAGATTGTGCACAAGATGTTGGTCTGTGTGTGGGTACTTGGCGTGATATTGGGGGGAAAAAATTGAAAAGGTGTCCGTTCCACCAGGAACACATTTTCAGTGCTGAAGGGGCACATGGAGAGTAGGCCCGAGACTGTCAGCGTCCGGAAGGGCGATTGGTCAGTGCCCTAACTGATTAATTTAAAGCGGCGCAGTAATGGAAAAGAGATCGAAATAACTATACCATCGAAGACAGGATAGGACCGAGAAGTCGTACTGAACGTTAGCCTAACATGGAGGAGAGGCACACACATCCGAACCAGACATGGAGAAGAAACAATCTAACAAAGGAGTCGATGCCCATGCACAGTATCACCGAGAACAGGAGTGTCACTAACGCATGACTCAAAATAATTATTCGAAGAAAAACAACTTGTAGAACTCCAACCCCAACAGTAAATGGCAGGAGTATGCAGAGCATGTGTATCTACAGCCACAAAAGCCACTGAATGTGCATTTTCATAAATACAGAAAAATATTTCACAAAAGTTTATACAGGTCATTTACAAGCAATTTAAATATGTTTTAGAAGAAAAATGATATCCTACCGCTTTTCATTTCACACTCTTTTGACAGCACAATTGATTTAAAACAAATTCTCTAACTTTGCAGTCAGATAAAGAAAATTAAACACCAACCTCCAGGATAAAACAAGCATTTGCAAAGCAATAGGTCTCGCATTTACGCGAGTTTAAGCTATTGCCATTGTAAATGCCAATACCTTTTATGTCCGTTTTAAAAACAAAACTTAAAAAAGGCATTGTCATTTACAATGCCAATAGCTCAAACTCGCATAAATGCGAGACCTATTGCATTGCAAATGCTTGTTATTGGGATGGGACCACGCAGTACAATACAATACAACACTATGATGCTCATTGATACTTTTTTACATTCATAATCAATTCTCACCGCTTTGACCTCTGGAGGGGCAGTGCAACCTTACCTTGTTATTTCAGCCAGAGATGCCAAGTTCTTATCTCAGCTACAGTTTAAAAATACTTTATAGCTGCTCCTCTGTGTAATTATCCGTTATGCTTTCAAGTTTTCGAAGCATGTCGCAGAAGCTTTCTATTTTTATGTCTACATTTTATGTACAAGTCATTCGAATTGTTAATAAGATGTATTTGTTTGTTTTGCCTCTAATACAACAATAAAACTGACTTATGGCATTGGGGAATTGCGTGTATTAGTATCGAGCCTGTTTGCTGTGAATTACGCACAACTAATTTTGCAATAAAACGTGGCTCGCTGGAACAAGTGGGTATGCAAACCTGATTTTATGAGAAAGATTGAACGGTGTGGGAGGAAAACATGGTTGGCTGATATACTCTTCCAATTTGGGCCATGGCGGATCATAAAGTCTTAAAAGTATATACATTCCAATTGTGAATAAGTACGTGCAAGAAAAAGTATTCTTGCATTCCAATTGGATACCTAGACCTGTGAGCGTAGAAAAAACTAAACTAAATAATACAAGTATTATATTCCAAATGGGCACCTGGGCATGTGAGCTCAGGAATAAAAAATGGAAAATAAAATATTGTTTTTCATTTTAGTACCTGGTACATGGGAGTTCATCAAGGGGAAGGAAGAAAGTGAAGCACTATTAATGCTTTCCAAATTAGAAATGTGCCAATCTTTTCTCCTGAATGTCAGCTAAAGGTTGGACTTTTAAAGGTGCGACACCTTTGATGCTTTCTTACCTTTAAAGTACAGGTGGAAGGATGTCTAGAGTCGATGATTAGTGTGACACGGTGCACAGATCCACATGTTTCTTATGTTACGGGGGAACGTTGCACCCTCTGATGTCAGAACTCCCACGCCTCTCGCGCAAGCGATGCAGATTGCATTAGTACTGGCGGGTGATGCTCGTCACCCCAATCCCTGCGCGAGACTCAGACAGATGAAGTCGTTTGTTGGTCTTTCCTGAGCCAGCTGCGTGGCTGGCTGCGACTGCTGTTGCTACAATAGACTTTACACCCGCGCATAATACTCTCATTGAAAGTAGCTCACAAGCGTCTGAACCAGATGGCAAATAATTTTATTATGATCAAAGAAGGGACTCTTGAAGCTCGTTACACACAAGAGTCCTTGAAAGCCAGTCAGAACGGCTTTTGTTTTCATGCAGCATTAGCAGCCTACTGCATTTCCTTGTCTGCCACCATCAAAGGCGGGCAGCTCTGGTCTCACTTTATTTGGTAAGAAACAGTTCTTACTAAAAGGTGAATAAATGTTGGAACCATTTTCAAATAATTCTACGTATCACAGTTTATATGCTCTTGCGTTCCATTCTGCAGATTTCATTGTTATATGTATAAATATCTTCACACATACTAGTCCAGGAAATGACTGCAAACTACATGAACCACGCTTGTGCTGTGGGCTCGTAGTTGAAAGCCCACAAGGGCGAGAAGAGAGTGAACAAAAGGGTGAAAAACCAAACCTTGGTTCAAAGAACAAATGCCTCTTAGAACCTGGAATCAAATAATGCATTCAGGCGAATGGTAACTGAGATTAGTTGCTGCCGCACGGCCGTGAAATTGACCTAGCCGCGCGGTCGTCAAAGTGAAAGTGATCACGATCGCGGGCTGTAAGGGTGCCCGCGAGCGATGCACTTAATAAGCCATAACGAGAGGAAAGCCAGATGGCACCTCTGCTCGTAACTGTGTGCCTAACAGCATGCTCTAGGCCACACAAAAAGCTGTGGTCGGGTTTTTAAAGCCCACTCACTAAATGTTTCGCCAGAGCATGTGCTGGCTCAGGCGAGACCTAAAAAGCAGCACATTGTGAGATGATATAAGCTGACATGTGACCTCTTTCTTTAAATGCAGGGTAAATGTGACAATATAAAAACAAGATTTAAAGGTATCTTTATTACTCATTCAGTTTCCGAGTGAACTGAACACCTGTTCTAGATCAGCTTGCCAGAACAGGCCAATAGGCCTTAATAGCTTGCCCTCATAAAATCTTACTCACCATAGCAAGTGGGTGAGCAGACTTCTTGAGGACTGAGAGTCTGGAGGAGCACCACCTTAGGCTGAATACGGGACACTCTGCCTCAGACAGTAAGAGTATGAATGTTGGTTTTTCGTTATTTTAACCACTTCGGTGGTTCGATTTTGGAATGATTGTGGTCTCATCCTGCTCGCAGGCTTGCAAGGGTCCATTCTCTTGATACCTTTAGTTCATTGACTATTACATTCTCCTTCTCTCCCTTTAGACTGAACAGGAGTGTCTCCTCCCTTCCCCCCATGTGGCAAGTAGTTTGTCTAACTAGGGTAAGCCTTACGAGAGCACTTTTTGACTCTCAATGTGTTTGTGTACTCACGTAGAGTGGCACATGTCACGTGATTAGTCACTCACCTTAAGGTATTTACGCATGTGTGTATCTTGACATTTATGTTATTTATGTTTTCACATTTGACCCTTCTCTCTACAGTTGTATATATTTGTTTGTTTAATCTTCCCTATAGGCTTGACAGTTGGAAGCCATCTAGGTAGTGGAGTGTGGCCCCCGCCACACCCGCGCAGTGGTAATTTCTTGCTACCTGTTGGTAAGAACGGAGCCCTCTTTTTGTAACTCTAGGTCCTGATGAATGCCCTGGACCCGCTCGGGCCAACTAGGCAGAAACATGTCGACCTTATACTAGACGGCTAGGGGACACTTAAACACCCCACCCGCCGCCACTTTGTTTTTAGTATCATATAGTTACTGATCACATTAAAAATACCCTGGTAACTATAATGATTTTTAACCTCACGTTCCACCCCATGGGCCCCCACTCTTTAGCTTAGAAGTGCATCCCTGTCTCCAGGTGTATGCCCGCCCTCCATCAAACGAAGGTTTTGGAGGGCGAGGACTGGCCGATGATGAAGCATGACACCAGGTGGTGTGTGAGGCCAGTCCGTCACTTTTTGTGAGATGTCCCAACTCACAACAACTTTACAACTGTAGTAGGGTCACATCACTCTAGGAGCAGCTTCCTGTGGTCAATAAGACCAAATTAAGGTCCCATTGTGGCATCACAAAAGGTTTGGGTGGAAATATTTGGACCAAACCTTTAAGGTTGGTCTTGTAAATGCAAAAAGGCTGAAAGGGCTGATAACCTTTATTAGTGCCGACGGCAAGGCTGTGTTGGGCTAAAGACAGCACAAAATGCAAGGCATTCAACAACTTTCCTTGCAATAGATCTGTGGAATGGGCACAGCTACTACACCAATTCAAACAAGAAACTGCACATGCGGAACCACCCGAGACATCCCAGCCCCAGACACTACATCTATCCCCGACAGGATTGTTAGACGAACATAATAGGATAAGCCAGACACACTGAGATAGACACAACGCAATATTCCTACCCGTCTGTTCCACACCTCAATCTAGGGACGCCCAATGTGATCCCCCCACATGTACGCAATCAAACTCTGATGTCACAATATAAACAACCACACTGCAGCCATCACCAAAACACATATCCGCCGTCCCCGAATAACTCTCCCAGTTCACCCCAAAAGTTACCAGTTAGCAATATCAGCCAGCATTTCCGAAGCCGGTGCTAGTTAAAAGGGAACACACCCACTCCACAAAGCATTGCATTGTACCTATAAACAAATATGGGGATAGACATAACTCTGTAACCACGGGAATGTTAACCCAGACTGTTACTGCAAGCGTAATGATAAAGTGAATGGACTTAACAAGAAGGTAGCAACCAGAAAGTAATAATGACAAATGTTAATTATGTATTGTATAAAATACTATCGCAAATCTAAAAACCTATAGTTGTTAACAAATACACGCTGGTACTCTATATCAGAAATTTGCCAATATGTTTTGTGAAATGCTAAAGCCCAATAAACAAATTTAAAAAAAACCTGAACAGTGATTCGCCGCTGGCTATAAAGCAGAGCAATCCAGGGCCTGGGGAGGGGAGTCCCATTCTACGTAAGACCATGAACATATAATCCCACTCTAACGAGTCACGTCTAAAAAGACCGCAGCCAATTCAGGGTCTATATCCTGCAGTGATACAAAGAGGGTGCGCAGGTTGAGGGAGGTGGCCCTCCCAGGTATGAAACCTGCCAGGTCAGCTAAAACCAGTCTCCCCATTCACCGGCTCGGCCTGTTCGCTAGGACTTTGGCCAACATTTTCACGTCGCAGTTCATGAGAGAGTGTGGCCTGTAGGCGCCACAGGAGGTAGGATCTCTTTTTATGTTTAAGCAATGTTTTAATCGTTGCTTCACGCATCGTTAGTGGAATGGTTCCAGTTTGTCTTGCCTCCTCATATACTTTTTTAAGAATGGGGACTAATGTATCAGCATAACACTTGTAGAAGTCGGCCGGCAGGCAATCAAGCCCTGGGGCCCAACCACTCCACAGCTGCAAATATGCCACATGAATCTCGTCCTCTTCAATATCTGCTGCCAAAAATTCCCTGTGAGTTTCGCAGAGCCAGCCTAGGGTGATATCGTCAAAGTAGGGCGAAATGTCATTAGAACGGTTCTTGTGTGTGGTTAATAGAGTAGAGTAGTACTCGGGGAAGATGCAGAGGATACCTTCCAAGTCTGTGTGCAGGGTGCCCAACACATCTACAACGCCAAAAATGTAATTGGAAAATCTGGAAGTGAGTATGACCTTGGCAAATGCTTTCCCAGGACGTTCCTCCTCCCCGAATCCTCTGACCAGACAGAACCGGGATCGGAAAAGCAGTTTGCGTTCTGCCACAGCTTGATACTCCGTCACCAACTCGCGGAGCCGTGCCTTCCCCATCCATTTGGGGCCTCTGCGACTTGGGTGTCTGCTAGTTTGACGGCTTCATCATGTTACCGAAGCAATTCCCATAGGATGCCTCCCCCTGGGCAATACACATACTGCGTATGGTGACTTTGAAGGCTTCTCAGACACATGCTAATGTTGGGACAGTCTCTAAGATCCTGGTGAATAAGTCCTGCGTCTCCTGCCTTATCGCAGAAGCAATCATCCAGCAAGGTCGTGGGCTGGAGACGCCATGATCTGTATGGGGAGCCTCTACCCAGGGGGCATAGCTATAGCAACACCGGGGAATAATCGGAGTATGTACGTGCAAGATGTGCATAACCCTTTCAAGTGTAGCTAGATGTCGATGCAGGACCAGCTGGAATGGGCCGAGAAGTGGCATGCTCTTTTTGTGTAGGTTGTAGGGTTCTCCATGCATCAAATAACTGGTGGTCAGTTAGTATACCGTCAAGGAGTTTTCCTGCCTTACTGGAGGGTACGGGGGAGCTGTGAGACCGATTCATGCCCGGGTTTGATGCAACATTAAAATCGCTACATGAGTGGGCCATATGTCTATGTCTAGGCCCTAGAAGTTTATTGAAGAAAGGGGCATAGTCGGAATTGGGACCGGAGTGTGCAGCTATAGGCCCCCATATTATACAGAAACGGCCTTTCGGATCCTGAAGGGAGCCGGCCGGATGATAGTGGACAGCAGATCTGATTAAAATGGCCACACCCCTGGCATATATGGAGTATTATGCAAAACATCTGTGGGCAGCCCACTTCCCCGTAAAAGGTGGGCAAAAGGTGAGGTCTTGAGATCCAGATGGGTTTCCTTCAGCATGGCTATATGGACATTATGCGGACCTAGGTAGCCCAGTGTGTGCCTACAGTTACAAGGGTCTCGTAGGTCGTGCACGTACCATGTCAGCAGACTATATGTTGAGCTTGCTGTGGTATGTGGAGTACCGATGCGTCTTGCTATAAACAGGAGTGGCGGTAAAGTGTGCATACATGTCCGAGGGTACGTTGAACACTGGTGGCATTGTTGCCTGCCTGCAAGACATAGTGTAGTGAATACTGCATTAGAAAATGGAAAACGCCCGCCCCTTCCCCCACCCACACCTACAGCCAGAACCTGTAGGCAAATTCCTACCACCATGAGGCTCCAAAATAAGCTATGACAAGATAAGTGGTTATCGATGAACAGTAAACTGTATAACCCATAACCATGTGGACTCCAATAGTATAAGTAAACTAGAAAGAACTAGGGTATAAAGAAAATCAGGATAGTGTAGTTGGAAAAGACAAGACAGGAAGGGGGGAGGATGCATGAGGGAACAGATATTGCAGGGGAAGGAAAAAAGACAAAAGGTAGAAGAGTGAAAAGAATAACAGCATTTTCCAGGGAATTCCAGCAAGGGGTATTTGTCAAGAAAGCCAGGCGTAACCTCTAGAGTGGTCGAGGGTGCCCGGGGACCAGTTGAGGTTCGGTGTCGGCCGAGGCAGCTGCAAGTTTCCGGAAGTGGACTAAATAGGGTGGAATAAAGAGAGATCTTTCATGTGATCTGGATAAGCAGTTGCTCTTCTCCCTCTGATAACGGGGAGATGGCGGACAGTAAACTACTAGAGTTCCGAGGCAGTGCAGGCGACAGCCATATATACTAGTCATTCTCCAAGAGTGGGGAAGTCGATCTGGATTTGCCATCACGGTCTCCTGATTGGGGGGTGTGGCGGGACAGGTTTTTTTTTTTAAAGAAGTCCTGGGCCTGCTGAGGAGTGCGGGGTATGGCAGGGTATAGCATCCCATATGGGATGCTGGCCTGCTGCAGCTTTCGTTTCATAGGGACAAATTTCTTGTGTGCGTCTTGGACCGCTAAAGTGAAATTAGGGAAGATCGAAACAGAGTTCCCTTTATGCACTAAATCGCGTTTTCCCCATGCTATGCGTAGGGCGGCAACATCACGATCTTTGTAAATTAGGATGATGGGTCTGGGGGTAGCGCCCGGAGGGGGTCTGGCAGTCAGCGATCGATGAGCTCTTTCCACCACTAGTAGTTTGGAGAAGGAGGAGGCCCCAAACAGATTCTCCAGCATTAGCTCTACATAGTCCTCCATGCGTCCAGTGTCAGTGGACTTGGGAACTCCTATGATTTGGATGTAATTGAGGCGCCTCTAAATCTTCATTTTTGGCAGCAATAACTTTCAGGAAGCTTTCCATATTTCGCATTTGTTCTCCCCCAGCTGATGATGTGTCTTCCAGATGCGATGTTCTTTGCTCTGTCTCACTTATACGCCCATAATGTTTCTACAAGCATTGAGCAATGAAGTCCATATGCATACTCATAGAGTCCATTTTGGCCTCAATAGATGTAAGGCTTTGCTGCATAGTAAGTAGGAGGGAGGGTAGATCTGTGTCCTCAGGTTGTGTCGTCGGTTGGGAGCTCTCCACCATGTTGGGGTCTGTATCTCCACTAGGACCCCTTGCCGATTTTTGTGGTTCAAAGGGCAATTTAGCCTGTTTGCCCTCCATCCTGTCCATGACCCTCAGTGATGTCCAGCAGTGGGTGGGGCGGGGGGGGTTCCAGAGGAACAAGCACTGCAATGGATTTAGATGGTGGTAGTACCAGGGAACTACAAGGCTACATCAGAACTCTGCCCTGCGTAGTGCCAATGGAGATTCCCCCAGTAGAGAGACACCCCTCTTCAGCAGCTGGCACCCTTCAGAAAGCTCTGCGCTCACCAGCCGGCACTTAGGGAGCTGAACCATGCAGATTGCGTCACACTGCAGGCACCCCCACTCACCAGCCTGATATGGGGAACTGTAGGCACGTTCAGGGACGGCTGTACATTGCTGGGCGTCGGATGGGGAATGCTCTGACAACCGTGCCCGGTCTCCATGCTTCCCAGCAGCAAGTCTATGGGTCCCACACAGCAAGCTCCACCATTTTTATTTTTTTAATCTGTATTTATTGACATTTAGTAAACAAATACATAAGCAGTTGTTGCATCTTTTCTGCAGTGTGTAGCAACATTAGGTTATGTGCGTCACTGGACATCAATATACATGTAATCCATCAGTGAGGTATCAAAAGCTGTTTTCGACATAGTACTTTAAGCTAAGGTTACTTATGGTACAGCATTTACCCACAATTAATACATCTAGTATATATGCACATGGTGCGGCGTTGGTTATGCTTAAATAGTCAATTCGATGCAGATAGATTGGTTAGGCTGTTCATGTGACAAGAACTGTGTACATGGGGTGTTGAACTTGGGGTAGGGTTGGAATGCTCACGCAGGTTGTAGTATGTAGAATGCTGTATTTATGCCTCCGAGGGCTCACCTTAGTGATGCCATTGCCATAAGGTTATGATGTGCAAGAGCATCAAAGCAGTAACGTTTAGCTTGTGGCACATGATCTATTGCAGAAACGTGGTCTATGAGTGAGGGTCGTGTTCGCGGTGTTGGCTGTTTAGGTCAGGTGTTTGAAGGGACTGAGTTGGCATGTCTGTAGATTGCTGTAGCGTTGCCAGGCTCGCATCCCAGTTTTCAGCTATAGGTACTTTCCTGAGACCCACTATTTCCTACCGCTTGATCGCTATGCCTTCTGCTCTGGCCCACGCAATGGTGGAACATTTCCAAGCCTGCACTTGTGGGGGATCTGACGCTTTCCATCTTTTTGTAATTGGTCGTTTGGCCATGGCTATGCCCAAATCTAAGAACCGGTAGGTGACCTTAGTATTGCGCGTCCTACGAAAGACATCTAGCAGATATGTTTGCCACTCAAAGGGTAGCTCTCTTTCCGTACAGGCACGGAATGCATCTGCCACTTCTCTCCAGTAGGTGCTGAGGTTGGGACAGCCCCAGAGCATATGCACCAGGTCTGCATCAAGAGTCGCGCAGCGGGGACAGGCAGAGTCAGCTCGATGGAAGTATCTATTAATGTTAGCTGGCGTTAAGTATGCATGTTGCGTAATGAAGTATTGTATTTGCCTAAGTCGCATATTTTGTGGGATATGTGTCGGGCTGGCCAATATCTGTGCCCAGGTTTTGTCTGAGAGTTTGCATCCCAGGTCATGCTCCCACTTGCGTCTGAAGGGATC
Organism: Triturus cristatus; assembly: GCF_964204655.1. Lineage (NCBI taxonomy): Eukaryota > Metazoa > Chordata > Amphibia > Caudata > Salamandridae > Triturus > Triturus cristatus. The sequence continues at coordinate 853,779,485 of NC_140582.1, forward strand.
TAGGCTGATTGTCGCATGATGACATAGTGAAGCAGCAAACCAACGTACCAGGCATCTGCCTCGTCCCATGACATGGAGATATTGGATAGTGAGGTGCATTTGTGGTTCAGTGCCTAGCTCTCCCCACTTCTCTGTAAGGGTGGCCACCAGTGAGCAATGTAGGAGGAATTGTCCTGTGGGGAGGCCCTCGTTTGCTGCTAGTGTCGCATAAGGAATCAGTGAGCCCTCATGATAGAGATCACCTAAGGTCCGTATCCCAGCTTCGTGCCAATGATGCAAGTCAGCGGCTGTGCACACCGCCGGTCCTCTAGGGGTGCCTTCCAAAGGGAGGGCAGAGGCGTAAGGTGTGGCATGTCTTGTTAGGTAGAGGCTCCGTCGATAACACCTATAGGCCACATTCAAATATAAGGGTTCCGGGGGGCGTGTGCGTGTACCAGGATGGAAAAGCGTGAGGATCTGTAGTAGAGTGTATGATGGATGGGTGGATGCAGTGTCACTGCGGTGGCGGTCTGCAAACCATCTGGCAATCCACTGGAATTGAGCCGCAAGGTAGTAGTGTTCAAAGCAGAGAGCCGCTAGACCCCCCTGATCTGTGGGCAAATATAGTTTTTTGATCGCTACCCTGTGCCGGCTGGGGCCCCAGATAAAGTCCCTGATTGTCTGTTCTAGCTGGGTAAAGAAGGAGGCTGGTACATAGTTAGGTGGGTTGACAAAGTAGTACAGGAGCCTTGGTAAGGCCACCATTTTCACCAGTGCCACTCTGCCCATGACTGCCAGTGGGAGTGTGCTCCAGAATCGCATCTGAGAGCGAATGGCTGTTAGTGCCCTGCCTAGATTGCCATCAAAGAGGTCCTGCGGTTGCCGATAGACTCGTATTCCTAAGTATCGTAACGTGTCTGCACTCCATTGCACTCGCACCCCGTTTAGTACAAATCCTGGATCAGAGACTCCGGCTCCAAAGGTATACAGTTTGGATTTAGCGGCATTAATCTTTAGCCCGGATATAGTTGCGAATTCCCCCAGTACACGGGCTAGGCCCTCCGGGATCCGACTGATGTCCCTACAGTATATCAACAGGTCGTCGGCGTATAACGACACTGTGTGTACCTCGTCGCCTAGTGGGATGCCATCCTGTAGTTGGGTTCTCAAGGACTCCGCACGTGGCTCCATCACCAGCGCGAAGAGGAGAGGGGACAACGGACAGCCCTGCCTCGTGCCCCGTCGCACTGGGATGGCCTCAGAAATGTAGGATCCCACCCTCACTCTCATCGCCAGGTTCGTGTAAAGTAGTTGGGTCAGCTGCAGAAACGTGGGGCCTAACTGGTACCGCTCAAGGGTCGCAAACATGTAGTCCCACTCAAGGGAGTCGAAAGGCTTTTCAAGTTCAAGTACAAGGCAGCCTGCCCGCGGCCATTCGCATGTGGAGTAGGTCGCTACCCGAAAGAAGCGGCGTAGTCTAAGTGAGGTGCTACGGGACGGTACAAAGCCGTTTTGATCTGCGTGCACCAAAGAGGGGACTGCTTGCGCAAGTCTGTCCGCTAGAATTTTAGCCAGTATTTTGTAATCGGAGTTGAGGATGACGAGGGGTCTGTACGAGTCCATGTCGGTGTGGTCTCTGTCAGGTTTAGGCAACAAGATGAGGTATGCCTCACAGAGTGAGGGGGTGAAGATGCCCCGCATCTACTGAGGCTGCAAAAAGAGCATGCAAGCGCGGCAATAATGTTACTTGATACGCTTTATAATATTCCGCCGGGAAGCCATCAGGCTCCGGGGTTTTGCCCGTTGCCAGCGACGAGATTGCCTCCCTGATTTCCTCTAAGGATATCCTAGCATCTAGGAGCTCTGCGTGTTCTGGCGATGTCTCAGGCAGCTGTATCTGGTCGAGGAAGGATGAGAGGGTATATGGGTCTTGAATCTTGTGGGACTGGTATAGTTGCTTATAGTGTTGTGTCAGAGCTGTGTGAATTTCGCGCTGTGTATGCACTAATAGGCCAGTATCGGCCCGTAGGGCGCTTATTGGCACGTGGGTATGTTCCTCCCTGATGAGCCAGGCTAAGAGTCGCCCTGCGCGGTCAGCAGTGACATGCGTGCGGGCTGTGTGCGCTGCGTAGTTACGGCAGCGGAGGCGCTCCAGCGGGTCGGAGTGTTGTGTGCGTAATGCGTAATGCCTCTAAGCGATGGTAGTCTCTACCCCTTTCCTCGCCGTGTGCCTCATATCGTAGTAGTTGTGTTTCTATTTTAGTTAGGTCATGTTGCAAGGTATTACGTATGTTCCAGGTAATGCCCAGACAGTGTCCACGCACTGTGACATTGAAGGCCTTCCACTCCATTAACTCGTCCCCGGTGGTACCCTCGTTAAGTTCAAAGTAATCAAGGCTGGCCGTGCCCAGCGACGAGCGAAGGGGCCGGTCCTCAAGTGCCGCCGTTTGCAATCTCCAGACGGGGGTGGGGGCGCCCAGATTCCCAGTTAAGCTGTAAGAGTTGGGGGTTGTGATCTGAGTGCGTGCGGCCTAAGTACTCGGTATGATGTATCAGCGGGAGCAGTGTTGGAGACCCCACAATCCTATCTAATCGCACATGCAACTTGTGTACCGCCGAGTAATACGAGTAGATCCGAGTATCAGGATTAGTGGCACGCCATATGTCTATTAGGGCCCAGTAAGTCAGTTAGTCTGCGAGGGCCCGCGCATTGGACGCTGCGGTGGTCCTGGTGAGAGGCGGAAATGATCTGTCCAGTTCGACATCTAACACTGAGTTAAAGTCTCCTCCGATGAGCCAAGGAACCCCATTCCAATTGGCAAGTTTCCCTGTGGGGGTGACTAAAAAGGCAGACTGGTTGACATTGAGGCCATAGACGGAACCCAGGAGAATCGGCTGACCGTTGAGTTTCCAGCTAACAAATGCATATCTGCCCTCCGGGTCAACTAGCGTCTGTTCACCTACAAATGTGACTCCAGCTCTCACCCAGATAAGTACAACCCACGCATGGGCCGAGTAGATTGTGCCGTATACCTGGCCCCGCCCTAGCTCTGTATGCGACATGTGTGTCTCTTGGAGGAACGCAATATCAACAGCTCTGTGCCACAAATAAGCGCAAATGGAATATCTGTGTGTGGGTGTGTGTATACCGGGCACATTCCACGTGATTATATTAACTTGTACCATGGTATAATTGTTTGGCAGACAAGACTGAGCAGGAGGGGTAGGGCATATTGATGTGTGTGGCGTGTCCGCTTATTCCAACCAAGCAACATTAAAAACAGGGGGGAAGATGGAAAACAAGCTAACTTGCGCTGAACTGTGGGGGCAAGGACGGAAGTGATGCTCGTCCAAACTGTGAGGCCCAACCAGGGGCTAAAGATAGAGAGGAAAAACGCAATGGTCAAGTGACGTCTCGTGTGGGTACTGGTGGCACGAATATGGTGTGTGTTGAGTTTCCCCTTGGTGTCAGAGTGTAACCCAGTATACCCTGTGCCAATATGTGACGCTGAGCAGTGTGAGCAGTGCTCGCGATGCGTCACCCGAGCTGCAGAGGTAGCCGCTCGCTGTGATGTGCACAGGATGCGTGTCAGCCCCCACTGCCTGCAGGGGGGATGTGACCAACTAGAGTGTCAAGCATAGAACAATACAGTGGTGGCGCTGCAGATACTTGCGGCTAATGTGTCCGAGCTGCAAGTGTACATTAAGTCATATAATTTCATCCGCCATTTGTGGGGATGACCTCTGGCATTGGACAGTCTTCGGGTCCATCCAGCCTGGATGACGTGGAGTCGCCAGTGTCAGAGAGCCTCGATAGACTGTGAAGGCAAGCAGGGCTGGAGCTTGCTGGTCCCAGCAACGCCGCCATGTGGATTACCTCTTGTCGCGCAGCCTGTCTCTGTGCCAAGTTGGGGGAGGTGGAGGCCGCCATGGCTCCTGTCCGGGATCTGTTGCGCCTGCCGCGTCGACGTCGTCCTCTGTCCGACATCCTTGGTTCTTCGCCCCCAGGAGGCCTTGGCCCTGACAGTAGGCCCGATTCCTCCAGCCCATCCCAGGTGTCCGAGGGGGAGTCAAAGAAGCGCGCTGTTCCGTTCGCGACCACCTGCAATTTGGTTGAAAAAAGGAGTGAGTAGATGAGACCCAGCTCACGCAACTGTTTCTACACCGCAGTGTACGCACTTCTGCAGCGTTGCACTTGTGCCGTGAAGTCCGGGAAGAACATGGTGCGGCTATTTCTACTGTTATGTCTGCCAGCTTGCGGGTTTCCCGGAGAATTGAGTCTCTGTCTCTGTAGTTGAGAACTTTGAATAGGAAGGACCGAGGGCGGGCGCCTGGCGGTGGTTTCTGTTCAGGGACTCGGTGAGCTCTTTCAATTACAAATTGGGCAGATAGTGTACCATCTGGGAGAAGCTCCTTAATACAGTTTTCGGCGAATTCTTCTGGGTTTCGCCCCTCCTTGCCCTCCGGCAGACCCACCACGCGGATGTTATTGCGGCGGGAGCGCCCTTCTGCATCCTCCACCTTGTCTTCCAGGTCATGTACCCGGTCAACAAGGTCTTGTAAGGCGGCCGCATTGCTTTGAGTGATTGGTTTCAGTTCCGCAATTGACCGCTTCTGTGAGCATCTGGTGTTCGGCACGCAGCAAGTTAAAGTCTGATGTGACTTTATCAATTTTGGACTCAAGCGAGGCGCGGGTCTGGTCCAATGAGGATCCTATCTTTTCTACTGCAGCCAGCACCAAGTCTAGCTTGGTAGCTAGAGCAGCGTGCGGCATTTCAGCTGCTGTTCCTCCTTGCATCGTTGACTGATCCGCACTATTGCCGCGCACATTGAGGTTCTGGTTGGTGGCGCGTAGGCAACCCATCACCAGCTGTTGCGCCGTTGGCATCCGGTATGCGGCTGTATGGGCAGACCCAGATGCCCATCTTTCCCGTTTATGTGTCCTTCTAGTGTGGCGCGATAGCATCTGCGGTGAACCTCAGTGTTCTCTAGTGGTCGGGCGCGTCCCCCGCAGGTCCCTGGTAAATTTAGCGCGCTCAGCTCCTCGCTATCTCACGACGCAGGCTTTGCCCAAGATGAACTGACGACCGTTCCCAGCAGCTCAACGTGTGGAGGGGGGACAGGTCTGCCGCGTCGGCCAGAGGAGCCTGGTATCTGGTGCCTGGCGCAGTCACCTTCACCCCAGTTGCATGAGCCCAGGAGGAGGGAAGAGGAGAGGTACGGGCGAGGTGCGCGCCTCAATACTGCCACGTGGTACAAGTCTGTGGCGCGACTCCTGCTGTGTGGCCACGAGGTGACCAGCTGTCACGGGTTGCCGGTGGTACAGCACCAGGCGTCCGATCTGTGCTTGGGGTTGTGGCAGGGCGAAAAAGGGTCTGTCTCATGCAGTGTTCCCTCATGCCGACAGGCGGCGGAAGGACCAACCGTCCAAATGGGCACGTAATCCTGCTCGCGCCAGTGGTCTGTCCCCTGAGCGCCTCTTCCGCAGTGTGGCAGTGAGTAATGCAATCGTCTGCCATTCTGCACAGATTTTGAGGCCTGGCGTGTTCATCAATCACCCTCCAGTGAGGACCCGCTGTCCACGTATGGACTCAGTTTCCCCCCTTGATATGGCGCAGGTGGTGGAAAACAATCACCATCAGCAATTCGAGTTGGGAGAAGGGTGGGAGGGGGTGCAGCCCCAGCACCTCACCGGCAGCTAAGGGGGTGAGGCGGTAAAGCAGAGCGGAGCGAGGTGACCCCCTGAAAGCGGAGCAGTGTTGAGGAAAAGCAGCAGTCAGAACTTCCAAAAGGTCTCCACATGACACAGTGACTGTTCAATCCCTCCCGCGGGCAGCAGGCTTGGTCCCCAGCTCGACCGTTCGCCCAGTCACGGCCTAGGCCCGATCCGGCCCCCGGGCCTGAGACACAGCAAGGCTGTCGTGCTCCCCCCTCAGTGTCAGGCGGCAAAGACGGAGTCCCCCTGCCCTCACGCACATAGGATATGTCCAGCGGGGAGGCTCTCTGGGGCAGCATTCACCGGGAACTCCCTCTCACCTGCGTCTGTCGCTCCTCTCAGCACAGGGGGTCTTGGGCGCACACCACGAGCGCGGCCGCCAGTCCGCCGTCCCCGGGAACTGCGTCTCCGTCCAGAAAGGTCGTGCAGGCAGTGGCAGGCTGAAAGGGGAAAAGCCTGTGATCCAGCGGCGTGTCCGTCAGACTTCCCGCCGTTGTGGCGGCAACCACAGTAGCGTGTAGGGCAGCCAGCAGCTGGTAGGTTGCGCCGGCAGGTCTCTATGCGAATCCAGCTGAGGGGTGTAGCGTTGGCCGGCTCAAAAGGGGGGCCAACTAGCCCGAGGCACAGTACCTCATAGAGTTCGCGAATGCGCGACACGCATCTGCAGGCCTCAGCGCGTCACCTCCAGAAGGCCTCACCGCCCGATCACCTCGTCTCAGCCAGTCAGGGCCGGAGGCCTGCGCACAGTTGCAGAAGCTACACCACCGCCAAGGGAGCCAGGTGCAGCTCTGCAGCAGAGAGGCCCGGCAGCGCGGGGTTGCAGATCAGAGGCCCCGCATGCAGCCGCAGCGACACACCGTCCGAAGGACGTATCACCGGCGAGGTCCGTAACTCCGGCCAGCAGCAGCCTGCCCACACGAAACAGGCTGCATGGGCGACGCGCCGTGACATAAGCCCAACTCCGCGGCTCGAGTGTGCCTGGGCAGCGGGGAATAAACAGGTTTAGCAGGATAATTAGGGGGTTCTCCAGCGGAGCTCTAGCGACTAGCGTCTGCCATGTTAGGTTGGTTGGCCACGCCCCCCCACAGCAAGCTCCACCATAGTGGCACAAGGACAGCAGGCCAGACTCTCCGCCAGTCCTCCCTGGGTATGGGGCTTGTCACCGCGACAGGTCGGCATTCTAGGCAGAAGCAGTGGTGTCGAAAGCCACCGCCACACCTCTCGGCTCACAGCCTGTGCACCTCCACCTCCAGCAGGTGCGTCCCGGGATCGAGGCCCACTCAGCATCCATCAGTAGTAGGGTAGGCCGCGTCCCGGCCAATCAGCGATCTTTCCTTCATAACTGCGGGGCCAGTAATCCGTGGCTGGAAGGGCAAGCAGCAGACGCAACATAGCCCAGCGCGGGCTCCAGGAGCAGCTTGCTATCCTCGCAGCCCTCACCGGCAGCGACTCCGTTCTCCACTAATGGTGTTGATCACGGGCCTCCACCATCTTGTCTCCATGCCGCCACTCACACTGGCCCCATGCCATTCTCTCGTCATCAGTGTTCGCACTAGATCATTTCCCCCAACATCATAGTTATTGTACGCTTCTTGCCAGTGTCATGTTGTAACTGGTGGTAGCCAGTGCCGGCTGTGTTGCAGGATGATGTTGGATTAAGGCCCCAGGCGGCAGGAGCCTCACACAGATGCGGCCATCTTGCTTGCCAGCTCTCTAGCGCCTCCTGAATTTTATAAGATGTTTGCGCCAGAGCTTAAAGAGTGTTTAATTAATATGTTTTCGCAAATATTTAACAGAATTGGTCGACGAACTTCTTGGTCACTTGCGAAGATCGTCATGTTTCCCAAGAAAACTAAGCCTGTAACTGAGCTCAGATCATACCCACCAATTACCTTGATTAATGGGGATTCTAAGGTTTACTTGAAAATCCTGGCTTCTTGTTTATCACAAATCATAGGCAAGGTGGTATCTGGGTGACAGAATGGGTTTATACCCCCCCCCCCCCGAGAGGTACAACGGATCACACCAGAAGGGTAATTGCTGCTCAGGTTGCAGGAGACCCTACACCTTTGATGCAGAAAAAGTCTTCCATAGGGTTTCCTCGCCATTTACATGGGCTGTAATTCAGAGGGGGGATATTGGGCCAGGATACATAAAAGCAGTTAAGACCTTATATAATAGCCCAGAAGCCAGAGTGTTTGTAGCGGGGATCTGTCTGAGCCATTTAAAATCACTAGGGGGACAAGGAAAGGGTGTCTTTGTTCCCCGCTTTTGTTAACAATGTTTATCGACCCCTTTATACGCAGGCTTGAGCAGAATATGTTAATTCCACTAATGTTATTTAGGGGATGGGACTCTAAGACCCTAGCATACGGGGATGATATAACCTTCAGAGGTATAGAGAGAGCTGGTCAGCTTTGGGAATATTTCAGGATAGTCTTTGAGTAAGGAGAAAACGTTAATTGTCATCCATAAGGGAATTATATTATCAGGCTCACATGTAGTGAAGAGTGCAGTGTAACTATCTCATCAGATTTAGACATAATAGTTAAAGAGAATCTTGACCCCTTTATAAAAAGGCAAAGTGAGATTTGTGCATATGAAATAATCTACTCTTGTCCCTAGCAGGAAGGACTAATATAATAAAAATGTTTTTTCCCCAAAAAATTCTGTACTTTTTCAGTGCAATTCCAGTGGAATTCGAAAATATGTGGTTGATTTGTCTGGGCGTATGCCAAACCCTGATGGGCTTTTAAATATCTGACACTGCCAAGGGATAGAGGGGTGTGGGGTTTACCAAACCTTAAAGTGTACTATTGGGCTACCATGCTTTAAAACTGTCTGGCCCTAGTGCAAGAAGGACTGCAGGGTCAGGTAGGGGATCATTTCCCCACTCCCTTCGAAATATTGATCGGTAAAGATGCCTGGGGATGCCTTTAGAGACAACTTGAGTTCAATTACTTTAAAAGAGTTTGTTTTAAGATTCTTCAGAGCGCTTTTTAAGTATGGTCGGCTGTACGCAGGATAATGGGGATTGGAAGATTGAATTATTATACTCCTATAGGTAATAATAGGACTTTCCCAGATATTTTTGCTGATCAATATATTGTACGTTATGTGAGTACTGGGTTAAACAGGGAAAGGTATTCTTTTCCTCATACGGGGTTCACTTCGTTTGAAGAGCTTAGGAATGATTTTAACATGGGTCAAAGGGATTTTTGTAAGTACCTCCAAATATTGGAATTTTTTTTATGCAAAGGGGGCGGTCCTGAGGGGTTCCTAAGGTCTGGCCTTGTAGCAGACAAAAATGTCCCATTGGGTTATTTACAGCTTTGTGAATAATTTAATGAAAGACGACCTATATAAACACTCTCGGAAATGGCAGGAGAAACTAACTATACCGGAATCTAGCTTTCTGGATTCTTTTTTAATGGCAAGAACTCAACTATTGTCCAAGAAGCTGCAAGTGCAATAATATAAAACGTGTTTTAATCTTTATTATACACCCAATAGGATTATTAAATGAGGGAGTGGTAAGGGATCATGATGCCCGAGATGCCAGCTGTATGGAGAAGACATTGTACATTTATTTTCTACCTGTGGAGTGCTGTCTGTTATAAAGAAAGAGTGAGTTGAGAATGAAAAGATCTTTAACCCCGGCTGTAATCTTGCTGGGGGTACAAGAAATGGAGAGGTGTGACAGAGGTAGAGTGCTTCTATTTATTTCTATGACCATTTTTCGAATGTATATTGCCTCGGCTTGGTTGGATGCAAACCCACCCGTATTTTAGCAATGGTTAGCCCGAGTACTTGCAGTGTACAATCTAGAAAAAGCTATTTATTCCAAGAAAGGGGTACGAGGCAGAAAAAAAAAGGTTTGCGGAGGTGGGCTCCTTTGACCGATTGGATTCAGTTGGGTGGACGAAGTGGCAGGCCTGATTGATCCCGTATTATGAAAAGAAAGTATTAGAATCATAAAAGTCTTACACTATGTACTTTAGATGATAAAGGTCTTTATTTATATGTTCTACTGATCTGGGGTCTCTCACTGCATTCTTAATGCTCCCCTTAATGGCTGTGTTCTTTTTTTTTAGTGGCTGTAATGTGTAATAATGAAATTATTCGAGATTGCTGTTAATTGTGTAGTGTGGGGGAGAGGGGACTAATGTCTGGGTGTGTATTATCCTGTGTCTTAGTAACACGCATGAACTTTTTGGGGTGAATCACGGGAAATAAAGATCGCATCTACTTCATCCATCTTTATTTTGCGTGCTACATTTTGAATCACTGGAATCGTTGGGAAGTGATAATAAAGGATGAATATCTCCACATGAGGAAAAGCATCTCCTGGGCGGGAAACTTAAGAAAGCAAACCTGTGGCACTTCCTTCTGTCTTTACTGGTTGAAAACCAATCTATTTCTGGTCATCCCCATATCACAAAGATGTCCTGAAGGTTCCTAAAGTCCATCTCCCCCTTATTGAACAGTCATAGAGATGACTGCTACAAGATGACTGGCTTTTAGGTGAAGGTCTTTGCTTAAAGCTTAATTCAATATTTGTGCTGGCCCTGCTCAGAGAAGCCTGGATCCTACTCCTTGAGTAAGTTGATATAATGCATTGCAGTGTTGCTTTACATTAAAATTCCAACCTCCTTCCCTTGTAATGATGGAAGGAAGGCATTCAATGTCCTGAGATCATGCAGATATTAGGTCCACTATTGAATCGTCTTGTACGTGTACCCTAGTTGATCACACTCAGCAGATAGCCAGTGTTACGCGAGGAGTATGAATGTGAAATGGATGACTGACACATGATTTCTTGACCCGCCACCGCAGCTCAACATATTGTTTCTCAGTTGCCACAATCAATGCCTTGGTCATAAAATTAATACCACAGGTCCTTTAGGTACCTATACATGGAAATCATTCTTTAGCCCGAGTGAGGCCCAGTAGGTATGGGTTATATCCCATGATATTTAATATCTATATCTGCCATTTAGTAGGGCCCCCAATATTGGCTGGACTCCTTAGGACCTCTCCCCAATCTGTCCCCCAGGGTTAAGAATGTAGGTTTTGTTCTTAATGAATGGTTGATCCCCCAATCTGCCCAAAAGACTTTCATTCAAGCCCTAATCCTACCTGGGTTGGATTACGGCAACATCCAAATAGACCAGGCATCTATCTGGTGCCTGCAGATGGCCTAGAATTCGGCAGCCAGATTGAGGTTTTGGCTTCCTAAGCACTCTTCAGTTTCACATCTCTTCCTTGTGCTGCACTGGCTCACAGTCTCTAAAAGGATTCAATTTAAGGTTCTCTGATACATGTTTAAGGCCAAAGTTAGAATAGGTTCACTACAGTCAGGACCGAGTGACACCTATCATCCCTTCTCGTTCTTTGAGCTCTTCCAACCTGGCCTTTTGCACGGTGCCCAGGTTCCATCTAGCCAGGATGGGAGCGGGTTTTATCCCATAGTTGGGTCCGAGACTGTGGAACTCCCTTCCCAAATTCCTCAGGGACTATACTCCTCTGCTTGCATTCCACAGAGGCTTGAAGAACTGGCTATATTAAGATGACAATCTGGTTTCTTTGTCATGATTAGCGCCAGGAACCCCTTTTGGGTAGCTGTGCGCTTTACAAGACTATAAATAATAATAATAACCTAGGTGCCCATTAACATAGTTAGAGAAAATTAATTGAGCAGTAGAAAACAAACAGTAATACATGTCTGTTTGAGGCACAACTTCACACTCACAGTGGTCCAGTTTTGGGTACAAATGGATTCCTTTCCACCTATAATGAGCCGCTACCATTGCCATCAGCTTGGTGAAAGCTCTCAGAGACCATGGCTTGATTTAGAGTTTGGTAGCTGGATTACTCAGTCACAGACATGACGGATGTCCCGTCCATGCATTATATCCTATGGCACTATTATTAAGGAGAGGATATCTGTCACATTTGTGATGGCGTAGCCCTGCGACAAACTTTAGAGCCCCAAGTCTAAAGGGAAGTACTATGAATTGAAAATGCTCTTTTCGGAGGAGGAGCCTAGCGCGCATCCATGATGGTCGCGTGAGCACAGGGCTCCCCGGACCCTCGCTGCTCCTCGGAACTTATCCTGACTTTATCCTGACTTGGTTGACGGATTCTGGAAGATGAACGTTGGCTGAACCCTAAACTCTTTTCAGAAACCAAATCGGACCTGGGAGACCTGATCTATGGTGGTTTGAACTTTTGAGGCCCAACTGATGGCTGTGCCCGGTGCGAAGGTGAACTGTGGCGCCGGGGCATAGTTGAACAACAACGGCATCGGGGCTGTGCCAGCAGCCGTCCCATCACTTTCGGTTTCACTTTTGGATCTCTGAGTGGCTGGACCGTGGAGTTGCTTTGTGCGGCTGGGTTTTCACTTGGCCTTCGCTTGGTGCCTTTGCCTCCGTCTGATACCAGTGTGCCCATTGACTTTGATCCTCTCGCACCGCCACATTGCGGTCTCTGGTACGGCTCGTGTCTGCTTCGCCTGTGCCCCTTCGACGCTCGCTCGGTGGTCCCCTTCGGTGAGCGTGGTTCAACATGGGTGGCAAGGGGGATCCCGAGAGGCATAAGACCAAGACATCCCTACGTGGGGGACCGGTCCAGACTAACAACATGGACCGCTACACTCAGGGTAAAGGGTCCCCTGGGACGGCCAGTGTTCTCACGGATGACGCTGGTGGTGTTCCGTCCGTCCCTCCGGATTTGTCATTGCAGGACATCATGGGCGCCATTAACGGCATCAAGGAGACCATCGCTAAGCAGTACGAGGCCTTGGCCCGTAAAATCGACACGGTAGCCATTGATGTTACGCTAATTCGGGCGGATCTCTCTAAGACCAATGAGAGGGTTCAATCGCTGGATTTGCGGACGTCCACCCTTGGTACGGATGTGTCGGACCTGCAGACTGCTCTTGGCGACCTCAAGTCGGCCAACGACCTGATGGCCCGGCGGCTGGAGGACTTCGAGGGACGGGCTCGACGCAATAACATCCGCGTCATAGGTGTTCCAGAGACCTTCGACAATCGCCCGGTTGATCTTATGGTTGAAGATCTCATCCTCAACCAGCTTGCCTCCGCTGGCCTGAGTAAGTTCTTTGCCGTGGAGCGGGCCCATCGAGTCCCAGGCGGTCGGCCGCGACCAGGAGCTCCCCCGAGGCCTATTGTTGCAAAACTTTTTCACTACAGAGACCGAGATGCGATTCTGCAGGCCTCACGGGTACATGGCCCGGTCCGATATGAGAACTCATCCGTTAACTTTTTCCCGGACTTCACCCGACTTGTCCAGAAACAGCGGATGGGCTTCCAGGGGGTGAAGCGCCGTCTCCGGGACCTGGGTTTTAAGTACTCCATGCTTTTTCCTGCTAGGCTCCGAGTGGAATACGAAGACCGGACTACCTTTTTTGACTGTCCTGCGACTGTGAGTGACTGGTTGGATTCTCTGCCGGACCGGGGTGACCGGCCTGGGCCTTCTGGTGGTACCGAGGGTGGCGGGCCTCCTTTGGAGTGACTTTTGGTCCTTGACTTTGACATTTTGTTTTGTTCGGCGGGGTTCTACTTCTTTTGTACATTTTGTTTAATTATGATCTGTGTTGGGGGCGGGCAGGGACGGGTCCCTCTCCTCCTCCGGGGTCTTTGCGTAGAATGGGGTTTGTAGGGCGACAGGCACACTGCAAGTTGGGTGGTTTTTCGGACCGCAGGGGTGCAGGGTGGGGGGAGTTGAATTTGGGGGGGGGGGGTTGGTGGGTGGGAGGGGTTGTTTGGATTTGTGTTTTTTGTTTTCAAGGCGAGGTATTGGCTCTGTTTCAGTTTCAGGTGTCGCGCTATTTGCTGGGGGACCCTTGATCTACTGGGGGGGATGGGGGGGGACGGGTTGAGATTGATGTCTTGGAACGTCAACGGATTGGGGGATCGTATCAAACGGGGGGTTGTGCTGCAATATTTGCGTCGTTTGACTCCTGATGTGGTATTCTTACAGGAGACGCATTTGGTTGGTAATGTTTGTCATGCCATGAACAGGGGGGGCTACCGACTTGTGGCCCATTCCGGTTTCACCACCGGCTCTAGAGGGGTGGGCATTCTCCTACGATCTACACTTCCGCTAGAGATCACCAGGGTTGTCCTAGACGATAGAGGGCGCTATGCGGCCCTGACTGGGAGGTGGGAGGGACAGTCCCTTTCCTTGGTTTCGGTTTATGTTCCCCCGGGCCTCCAGAACTCCACTTTCTCAGACTTGGGTCGTATGCTGCTTGAGCTTCCTGACAGTCTTTTGCTTATGGGTGGGGATTTTAATTCGGTTGTTTCGGGTGATCTGGATCGCCACCCGCCCAGGGCCCTCCCTGCTGCCCAGGCGTGGCTCGGCGGGCTCTTGGATACCTTCGGTCTGGTGGATTGTTGGAGGTTAATGCATCCGACACAGTGTCAGTACACATTTCACTCTGGGGCCCATGGGAGTCTCTCCAGATTGGATTATTTTCTTATGCCCGCGGCCCAGACTGCCCGGATTCGAGAGGTTAAGCACCTGGCCCGGGGTATCTCTGATCATTCCCCACTGTGGTTGCTTTTCGACACCGGGACGCGGTCCGCTGGGCGGATCGCCCCTATTAACCCTTGGTACTTACGAGACCCCAAGATTCGTGATAGCCTGGTTAAGTCGATTGATCAGTATTTTCTCGAGAATGAGGGTTCGGTGTTGTCCTCAGTGTCCCTGTGGGAAGCCTTCAAAGCAGTGCTCCGCGGGCATGCCCTATCCCAGATAGTGGAGGCTAAGAAGGTCAAGAATGAGGCGGTGGTGAAGCTGGAGATCGAAATATCGGGGCTGGAGGCAGCTTTGGAGACGGGTGTCACTCAGGATGGGCTTCATGCCCTCAGCTTGAAGCAGTTTGAATACAAGTCTCTTGTTATGGACGCTGCCAAGACCATGTATAGGGAGCAGCAGGGTAGGTTGTATGATGCCGGGGACAAGGCGGGTAAACTGATTGCTTGGTTGGATAAGAAGGAGAGAGTGAATCGTGTGGTCCCGGAGCTTCGGAGTTTGGATGGAGTGTGTGTGACTGACCCTGGTGAGATTGTGGAGTGTTTTGCGGACCACCTCCGGGCGGTGTACTCCCCGGTGTCTGATAGAGATGAGGATGACTCTCGTCTCTTGCTGCGGGATATTGCTTTGCCCGGCTTATCCGTCGAGGACCGTGAGCAGATGGAGGCCTCACTGTCTGTCGACGAGATTGCTACCGCGATTCGTTCCCTTCGCTCGGGCAAGGCTATGGGCCCCAACGGGCTGCCGATTGAACTGTATAAACTACGCCCGGATAAAATCGCGCCCTTCCTCCGTCGTATGTTTCTGGAGTCGCTCGAGCGGGGTTCCCTCCCCGACGACCAGCGTCTGGCTACTATAGTTGTGATTCCCAAGGACGGTAAGCCACGAGACCGCTGTGCCTCATATAGGCCTATTTCCCTACTAAATGCCGAACCGAAAATTCTCGCCAAGGTCCTCGCTAATCGCTTGCTGAGAGTTATATGTGATTTGATACATCCGGATCAATGCGGCTTTATCCCTCATCGGAATACCGCTCTCAACTTGCGGCGTCTACAGGGCGTCCTCGCTAGGGCGGAGTACCTCTCTGAACCGGCCATATTGGTTTCCTTAGACGCCACGATGGCCTTTGATACCATCGAGTGGCCATTCCTTTGGGCCGTCTTGGCGAAGTTTGGCTTTGGGGAGGGATTTATTAGTTGGGTTAAGCTCCTCTATGCTGGACCAATGGCTCAGGTTGTTGTCAATGGGCGGGTTTCTCGGCCCTTCGCGCTCGGGAGGGGTACTAGGCAGGGGTGTCCGTTGTCCCCTCTGCTCTTTGCTCTCGCCTTGGAACCGCTCGCTGCCTGGCTCCGCTGGGAGCCCTCGATCAGAGGGATCCGGTGGGCCCCGGGCTTCGAGGATCGGGTCTCGTTGTACGCGGACGACATTCTTTTGTACCTCACCTCGCCGCGGAAGTCGCTCAATGTGCTTTTTGATGTCCTTACTTCCTTCGTGAGGAATTCGGGGTTGATAATTAACTGGTCCAAATCTTGCGTGTATCCTATCTCCGGTGGCCTTCCTCTCTTACCGCCTCGGCTTCCGATTCAAACATCTCAATCCGGCTTTAAATACTTGGGGGTGTACGTTTCGTTGGATCCGGCGGTCCGCTACGAGCAGAATCTCCTGTCTCCCCTCCGGCGTTTGAGGGTGGATACGGCTCGGTGGTGTAAGTTGCCCTTGTCTCCACTTGGTCGCGCAGCACTGTTTAAAATGATGTTTCTCCCCAGATTTCTTTATGCACTCCAGAACTCCTTCGATATCATTCCGGCGGCCTACTTTAGGGAAGTGGAGAGTTTGCAGAGGAGACTGGTTTGGGACGGTCGGGCGCGTATCGCTTTGGCAAAGCTGACTCTTCCCTGGTATGACGGGGGCATCGCGCTTCCTGACATTAGAAGGTACTATTGGGCCTCCCAGCTGTCTGCCATTAACCATGCTACGTACGCTCCTGGTTCGAACCCGGCATATGAGATGGATAAATTCCTGCTTCCCGGCGGTAACTATAACAGAGCGCTTTACTCTCGATCTGCCGGGAGGACCCTCACGGGCCCTACTAGGATTGCGGTACGTGTGTGGAAGGCGGCGAATGTAGCTGTGGGCTGGAGTGAGCGTTTAACGTGTGCTACTCCTTTGTTCGCCTCAGAGCGCTTGGGAAGCCTCTGGACAACGAAAGGCTTTGAGCACTGGGATACGATTGGCATTAGCAGAGTTGGGGACCTATGGGTTAAAGGCGCGGTTAAATCCTTCGCGGCGCTTCAGAGCGAGTACGAGCTTAGTGAAAGGGAGTTCTTCCGCTATGCCCAGGTTCGGCACGCCCTACTCTCTGTCTTTGGGGAGGGGACCACGGTCCCTGTTGCTTCGCCTCTCGAGGACCGTATACTCGACGGACACGTGCCCGACAGTACTATCTCTCTGATTTATAAAAAACTAATAAATAATCGGGCTGATCTCTTGGTGCGTCTTCGGGAGGCGTGGACGGGGGATGGGGTTGAGTTGGATGACGAGGACTGGCAGTCTGCGCTGTCATCCCCTAAGGAGGTTGCCATCCCGGCCCGTCTCCGTCTGGTCCAGCTTAAGATTCTCCATCGTGTCTATGTGACGGGTCCCCGTTTGGTCTCGATGGGGTTTTCTGACGACGGGCTCTGTAAGCGTGGCTGCGGGCTCAGTGCCACCTTTCTCCACATCCTCTGGGAGTGCCGCGAGGTGGCGGAATATTGGCGCCAGGTGCATGATGTTATGAAACGAGTCACTGGGGTCGCTCTGCTGCCGGAGGTGCGCCGATGTGTTCTGAATGGGTGGGAGCCCAATGACTATAATGCGGCCCGGGCTCGGTGGGCGGCCCTTGGGAACATGATTGCAAAGAGAGATATTGCGCAGCTTTGGGGTTCCCAACGGCCTCCCACCGTGTCCGTATGGAAGGAGAACATGGACTGGTGCATGTTCAGGGAGAAGACGGTGTATGTGGCTCGTGGTAAACCGGGGGCATGGGGTAGAATCTGGGGTCAGTGGAATGTGTATCGAGGGACTATCTGTTCTCCCCCCCTGGTGGATGCGTCTGAGGTTGCCTTGTCCCCCTGATCCTTGAGGGTTCCTTGCTTAATTTGTTCATCTGTGTATAGGTTTGGTTTTCCCGTGGCCCCCCCTCCCTCTCAGACCCCCTTTTTATTGACCACCCTATGGTGGTCGGGTGTGGAGTTCCTCTGCTGTGGTTAGACGCCCTTTCAATGTTTCTCGCCTTGCTTTTTGGTTTTTTATTTATTTTTTATTTATTTTTTTAAAAGGGTGTATCCTGACGTCCCTTATGTGCAGTCTGATCTCCTGTAATTTAGCGGAGCCCCTGTGGGCCAGTCATTGTTTTTTGAACTGCTTGAACATCTCTGAATACTAGCGGCCGGCCCAGGAGGTTGTAGGCCCGTGCTTGTACCCTTTTTCTCTGCACAATAAAGCTTTTTTACCCCAAAAAAAAAACAAAAACAAAAACAAAAAAAAAAAGAAAATGCTCTTTTCAGACCACAGATCGCCTTCTGTGCCATGTTCTGATCTGTATTTGGAAGAAAACATTTCCATGTTCTGGACACTAACTAATCCTAGAAGTCTTAAGTCCCCAATAATTTCAGTAGAATTACATCTTGAACTCACAGATCTAACGTAGGCCGATAAATATCTTTTCCCAGTTACCATACCAGGCACCCTATATTGTGCACCCTTTGATAGGTGTGACTTTACTTAATTTATCAAGTTGTTTAAGTTGTGGGTAGTACAAGGTAGAGACAAGTGGTGTTTTTTGGAAAAAAGGACTAAAGTAACCACTTTGAATTATCTGTAGTCTCAAAAGGCAGAAATGATTTCCTTCTATTTGTCCACAAAAAGCACTGATTAGCTGCCAACTGATAGACTATGTATTTTCAAAGTCAAATTAGAGCAAGTTTTTATTCTAGGAGTGGATGAAAAGGTTTGATACTGCTGTTTTCCTCCTTGAGAAAGTATTGTCAAGGAAGGGCAGCAAAATGAGCACGCAATATGGATATCCAAAGAGAAAGCTATTGAACATATCTAAGAATACCTTCCAACAACAAGAGTAGGTTTCTGTGTCTACATCAACATCATCTTTTTGTCTTTTACTGAAAGGTCCTGGGATTTAGGGTAGCTGAATATGAGTAAAAGACGGCTTCATAGTGAACATTTTGTGCATTGGAATCTTTCCGCTAAAGTTCATCACAGAACTATGCAAAATCTTTTTGACAACTTTACAAAAAGGTCTTACATTGGGTTTGGTGGTGTCATGCTAAAAACAATGCCAGCTGAGCTACACTCCGCATCAGGAGCAAATACTGTGGTGCTGCAAACAGTTCTTTTTTAAAAAATCTCATCAGTGCCACCAAAGTTGTTCTTGATCAACCATGGCTACACTGGAAGAAAAAAGGTCAGCTTTGAAAGACCCTATGGCTGTGATTCACGGTTTTGGTGCCAGTTTTAACCTTCACAACTAAGTAGGGTCATCAGAAGAAGCAGGTCATATTACCTTCAGCCGAAAGATTGCAAAGTACTGGTACTGATTCTGAAGACGAGCTGGCATTATGGAGTGGTCCCTAAAGCATCCATATAGAAACAGAGGTTCTTGAAGAGCAAGAGGAAAACTTCTCCTTTGTACGCTTCCTTTTCATATGCTTTGAGAACAATCTCTGCATTGAAACTCCCCATTCTGAGGACCCCATACTTTCTCCCGGAGACACACCTGGATTAAAGTGAGTCTAACATGCTTGCCATCTTCTCTCTTTCCTAGACATAATAGGCAAATCTTACAAAAGAAATAAAAAACAGCTCACCTGTAACTACAATTCTCCAGTGCTGGTATCTTTAAAAATTCACAATCTACAATTATTTCCCATTGTCAGGGAGTGAGTGAGGTGAGAAGACTGTGTACAGAGGTGCACGAGTTATAATGAATTTTAAGGTGATGTGTAAGTATTATTTGTGAGTTATAAGTATCACATATTCATTTGAAAGCGGTGCAAAAATGATCAATTGAAAATATAACTATTACTTTAGAATGGCTAATGTTTGTGTAGTTTAAGTTGGGTTTGTACAGCAAACATAAATAAAGTTTTCCTAACTATAACTGATCTTTAACCTTTTTTTTTTGTGAATTTCAATGTTTTTCTAAAGTTGAATAGCATACAATAGAGTGGAGTACGGTGAATACCAAACAGTGGTATGGCGTACAGTTTATTGGTGTACAGTGGGCTTACATAAGGTTGAGAGTGGTACAGTGTAGTGTTGTAAATTAAAAAATATGTAAAGTGGAGTGGCAAAAATGGCGTACCGGACAGTGCATAGCGGAATAGTGCACACTACAGTGGAGTACAGTGCAATAGGGTACAGTGTCTATGGAGTATAATGGAGAAGAATAAAGTGTAGTGCCATACACTGGAGTAGCATAGAATGGAGTAGTCTTCAATGTAATAACGTTCACTTTAGTGGCGTGAAATCTTCGGACATATATTGGAGTGATGTGACATACAGCAGAGTACCATACAGTAGAGTGTTGTACAACTGAATAGGGTAAATTATAGAAACAGAGTCCAGTAATATACAGTGAAGTGTTGTTTCGTACAGTAGCGCAGAATGTACTGTTGTAAAGTGTAATAACATACAGTGGATTGCAATACAGTACAGTGGTGTATACTGCATTTCAGTACAATGGAATGCCGTAGGGTAGCGTACACTCGAATAGCATACACTCCAGTACTGTAATGTAAAGTGAGGCATAGTCAAATAGCATATAGTGGAATAATGTAGACTGCAATAGCGTACAGTTGTGAGCAGTACAGTGTAGAGGTGTCTAGAAACTGTGTCATACACAAAAGTGTAGTAGAATATAGTGGTGAACAGTATAATAGCGTATAGTGTTGTAGACTGAAGTAGTGTACAGTGGAATTCAGTAGAGTGGACTACCTGTAGGAAAGTAGGATCTGCTTTTATGGTTAACACCACTTTTTGCTTTATGTAATGCTATTTCTGACTAGTCTGACTGGAATCTGCTAATCAGGACCCCAGTCTCTGTGCGTTCTCCCCTAAATTGGTATGGCAAGTACTCCGGTACATCCCAGATTGAACACTGGTGTACACTTATCAGTCCCTAGTATATGGTACTAAGGTACGCAGGGCATAGGTACACTAGGGGTCCCCCATGGGATGAAGCATGTATTACGCCACCCATGTGAGATCACTCAATTTGTAACTTGTAAGCTGGTGCTAGCACCACTTACGAAAGATATAGGTTTCCCTATATCTAAGGTCACTGCACTTAAAACTTATAAGTCACCCTACAAGTCAGGCCTTTCAATCCTGAAGGCAGGGTGCTCGGTTCTAGGTTTGAGGGTGCCCCTGCATGAGCAGGACACCCCTACGGCGTACGGAGTCCATTCTCCCAGGTTGTAAGTTAGACAGCCATATAACATATAGAGATGACCATCTCGAAACTGGCTGTAACGTTACCTATCATATTTGGTATCAAACATGTTAGAATAATACCCCACACCATAATTGGTGTGGGCGGTATGATTCCATGCATTGTAAAGCTCCTCCGGGAGGCCCTCAAAGCTCCCGGTACCAGTCTTCTAGACACAGACAGCTCAACATGGCTTCTGCCAACCAGAGACACGATCTTGCCCTCCTGCTGCTGAGCCAAGCTCGAGCAGGGGAAGGCAGAACAATAGGTATCCTGTCACAGGGAGGTGTGACCACCTTCCAGACAAGGTTTAGTGTATTGGGGTGGGTGGGAGCGCTTGTTAGTGCTACTCAGTCTGCTTGAAAGGCACCTTTGGTGCCCTCCTTGCATAGTCCAGTTCAAACTAGCTCAGGGTGCCGTTGGCTCCCACTCTGGCATGAAACTGCGCAAAGGACATGGGAGTACCCTCCCCACTGTCCGACCCCTCCCTGGGAGGTAACCCTGTTCGCCCACGCCCTTTCTTTAGGGTACTTAAGGACTTACCTGAGGATGGGTCCCTAGATTTGTCGTGGGACAAGATTCAATTCAAGACACCACTTCTTCAACCATATGGGCACTCTGAACTTTGCTCTGTGCATCAAGGCTGCAATTGGGATGACTCCGGCTGCTCCTAATCTCGTCGCTCTGCTCATCTGCTGCAACGTCCGTGCCTGTGCACCATACAGGAACCTTCCAAGGCCTGTGAGCATCCCAGATACCTTAGGGAATCTACCTTTAAGTAAAGGAGTCACTTCCATGCCTCTGCAGGAACTGCAACTAAGCTTATCCTTGGCTCCCACGGACTCCGAAAGGCTCAGCAACACAGGTGATGGTTCTTCACATCCCTTGAGGCCTGCCCTACCCTCTCACGAAGTTTGAGGACAGTATCCCTCATCGGAGCCACAGGAACCGAATCCCTGTGCACTGCGTCGACTTTCAGTTGCAAAGGCTTGTTGGCTTACTTCCACCAAGATCTTCGGGCTCCAAGTAGCCCCGACCTCAAGCATCTCCAGTGACCAAGATCTCTGTCCTCACCGCATCACTTGCACCGTGGGCCTGCATATTTGGTGAGCTGCTCGAGGTCCTCTTGCGACTCCAGTGCCTCCAGCTAGTGGGTCCTCTTGAGGGTAAGTTTTGAATTGTTTGGGCTCCCCTGCTTGTCCTAACACTGCACCTTCTTCGCTTTCCACGTTGGTTGCAGTTGCCAAGGCTTGTTGGTGCTCCCGGCAGACACTGACCCCTCAACTCTTGACATCCGACGTGGGACAGCTCGTGAACGGCTCCTGGTCTTCCACAGTTTCGCCTGGTCCTCACAGCTGCAGATCCAAGGTCACCATCATCTCTCCTGCAATACTCAACATCGGTGGGCATTCATTCATCTTCCTTGCCTCCTGGTCACTCCTGAGTGGCATAGACTCTGTCCCCTCTGCTTGCAGTTACTTCTCAACTTGAATCCACCATTGGGTTCCACCGGACACTTTCACCTTGCCCAGCAGCGGCATCTTCCTGAAGTCCTCCATTGGGTTCGACAGCGGTTTCTAAAGCCACTTCACACCTATGCACCCGGCTTCCCTGGTGTAGGTATCCTGGTTCCTAGGGTATCCACGGGCGGGTGGCTCTTCAACATCTGTCTTCCACTGGGTTTCTTCAGGGTCCATTGGGAAGGGTCCTGCTTCTTTAAAATTGCAACCGCGATTTACCCATTGACTTGCATTGATCCCGCGGTCGTGTTTCTACTCTGCACACGGCCTCCGTGGGGCTCTTGGTTACTTACCTTGGGTGGTTCCTTGGGTCCCCGGCACTTCTACGTCTTCTGGGTATAATCTTGACTTGAGTCGCGGCTCACATACCACTATTTTAGTATATGGTTTGGTCTCCTCCTGGTGACCACTGTGTACTATGTGCTACTTACCTGTTTCTATTGAAAAGTATTGTGTGTACTGTGTATATCTCATGCTAGGAGATATCTGTATGTGTTAGTGAGCGTCTTATAATAAATACATATTTTAATAAATACACTGTGTGGTTCTTTTTCACTTAATCTATACCTATAAGATTATGTTCTGGTAAAAGAAGCTGCGTTACACTCCTTCTGGACTAAGCCCGATGGCTGCTCTCCACAGCTACCACTAAGAGAGCTTTCTAAGGTTGTCTAAGACCACTAAAATCACCATGAGGGTAATCTGGATTGGTGCAAGGTGCCCACTTACATAAGTGTACACCATATACTAAGCCAGCTTATCACACTACCATACAGTAGATCAGCCTACAAAATAGTGGCGTGTACTGGAATGGCTTGTACTGGAGTGTCATAAAGTGGAGTACCATACTTTTGATAGCGCTGCGTGGAGTGCCGTAAAGTGAACTGTTATACAGTAGAGTGGCGTAAAGTGGAGAGTGTAAAAGAAATGAAACTTTGGGTTGAAGTGTGTGAAAAGATGTTAATTTTATATCTGCAAAATATATTATAATATGGAAATGTAAATTGTTTGGTTGTATATGTAAATAGTGTAAGTAATGTTAAACTTATAAGGTATATAAAACGTACTTATATATTGTGCTATGGTGTACCGAGCTAAGTTCATGGTATACCACGGTACATGAGGATCATAACTGGGTATGAGATTGGTTCATGGCTGCTTTTACCACAGGTAAAAATCAGCCGTATCGGTTTTTCACAAATTTCCATTGAGCGGGAGCGTTTTGCTGACTTATGGCCTAGGATGTTACATATAGTTAAGTATTACGTTTTTTTGTCAAACTTTTTTTTTTAAAGATTTTTTTTTACCACAGGCACTGTATTGTATAGATCACATACACGTGAAGAAAGTCATTATTCAATACCGGGAAATATCAATAACATTCACAATTGCTATAATCAATACTTTGCTATTAAGATAACACGGCTTAATGTGGTAGAGTCCCTGGCCGCTCACAAACCGGATATATTCTGTTTTTTAATGGAACCAGCACCAAATGCGCTCTCTCTCTCTCTCTCGTAGACTTGGCTGCATGATAGCTCTGCTCCGGATGTATTTCAAGCACTGCCGCCCTCAACTCCATTGCCAGCCTACACCAGTCTGGAAAGGGAGGGGGGGATAGCTATTATGCATAAGAACACGGTAGAGGGTACATTCTCTCCTCTCTTGATCGAAAACTGTGAAAGCCTTGTCTTTACTCTTGCACTAAGCCCTACTTTAGTCTTTTCAGGTATCTTACTGTATATACCACTCGGCCCATTTGTCAATTTTTTGCAGGCTCTTTCAGATCTGGTCGCAGGTCTCACAGTGCATAGGGCTAATTTCACCATGTTTGGCGCTTTTAATCTTCACATTGCTGATTCTGACAACGTGGATGCCGATATTCTGTCCTTAGACCTCACATCCCTGCAACTGCTGCAATTAGTAGAAAGGTCTACCTATGAAAAAGGCCACACTGTTGATTTAGTGTTCAGTAACATCACTGATCTTCAGGCGCAAGCTCTATTCTAATTAACCTGGTCAAACAACTTCATGCTCTCAATAGTTCTATCTGTGCTTTCTCCTTTTTCCATCCCACCCCTGTCAAATATCTGGAACGTCGTTGGTCCAAGTTAAATGGAGACGACTAGTCAACCGCTCACCAGGCTACCAGACCCAACATGACAGACAGCATCACTTCTTACACCTCCAGATTCAATGATTGGATTTCCAATTCATTGGACCTGGCTTTACTTGCGAGATGGTGCAAGTCCACTCAGCGTGGACAGAAATACCCATGGTTTAATGCCAGTCTACTGGTGGTCAGCAATGAAGTGAAGTAGGAAAGTGACCACCATTACAGCACCCAAATAAGTGGTACCTGTAGATCTAAAAACACAACCCCATTAGGGTCAAGGTTGTGTGACACTGCCCGGACCGGCTGCGTGAGGGTAGGACAACAGCCACCTGTATTCCAGAGGAACCGACACTACACATTAGTGTCTACACCAGCCGGTACTGATGTCTTGACAGTCAGGTCCTCTTCTCTTGAAGGGTGCGGAGGCGGAAAGAAAGTGGGCAGGTGACAGTTTGCACGAGATGAAAGGCAGAGACTACCCTTGGTAGAAAGGAGGGACGCGGCCGAAGCACAACCTTGTCCAGATGAATCACCAGGAAAGGAGGTTTACAGGAAAGAGCCTGGAGCTCACTCACCCGCCGAGCGGAGGTAATGGCACCAGGAAGACATTTTTCAAAGTCAATAACTGCAAAGGACAGTTATGAAGAGGTTCAAAGGGAGCGCACATCAAGTATGTGAGAACGAGGTTCAAGTCCCATTGAGGCATCACAAAACGAATAGGAGGGAAAAGGTGAGTAATGCCTTTGAGAAATCTATTGACAACTGGGGACTTGAAAAGAGAGGGCTGATCAGGCAGCCTAAGAAAGGCTGAAAGAGCAGAAAGGTAGCCCTTGATAGTGCCCAGAGAAGAGCCTTGCTGGGCCAAAGAGAGAAGGAACAATAGGGCCTCAGAAAGAGGGGCAGAAAGAGGATCAACAGCTTTCGCTGTGCACCACGCCACAAATATTTTCCACCGACAGGCGTATACCGTTTTAGTGAAGGGGCGCCTGGTTGCCAGAATCACATTACAGACTTCAGGAGGCAAGTCAAATGGCATTAGCGGTCGCCCCTCAATCTCCACGCAAGGAGGTGGAGGCTGGACAGGTTTGGGTGGAGGACCGTCCCCTGTTGCTGCGACAGGAGATCCTCCCGAAGAGGCAGTCGGATCGGGGGATCCACGCTCATACTGAGTAGCTCGGGATACCAAACTCTTCGAGCTCAGTCCGGTGCCACAAGAATGACTTGGACCCAGTCACGTCTGATCTTCTTCAGCACTCTGGGCAGAAGTGGTATAGGCGGAAAGGCATACAACAGACCACAACTCCACTTGCGACGAAAAGCGTCACCTAGCGAGTGCCGCCTTGGAAATGCGTGCAGAAGGTTCTCTTCGGTGGCGAATAGATCTAACCAAGGTTCTCCCCAGTGCTGAAAGAGACCTTGTGCCACCTCTGAGTGAAGACGCCATTCGTGATCCAACATGCACCTGCGGCAGAATTCATCCGCCCTGGCATTCAGGCTACCTGCCAGGTGTTCAACCACGAAGGAAATGCCTGGACGTTCCAGCCACGTCCAGAGACGGAGAGCCTCCTGAACACCTGCACTACTCTCCCCTTGACAGAGGGAAGGAATGCTTTCAGTGCAAGTAGGATCGCCCTGAGCTCCAAAAGGTTGATATGGAGCTTGGACTCCGCCGGAGACCAGAGTCCACTGATCTCTGCCTCTCCCATGTGGCCGCTCCATCTCAGGAGGGACTTTTCTGTCACCACTGTGTGCTCTGGTTGGGGAAGGGAGAGGGATCTGCCGCTGACCCAACACTGGTTCGTGAGCCACCACTGCAAGTCCTGTGCAGTGCCCTCCGAGATCTGGACGTAGTCGGACAGGTTTCCCTGATGTTGCGTCCGCTGGAACTTCAGGTCCCACTGCAGAGCCTGCATATGCCATCTGGTATGATAGATCAGCAGGATACAGGAGGCCATGAGGCCCAGCAGCCTCAAGGTCTTCCTGACCGAAACCCAGGACCAGGGCTGAAAGATCTGATTCATAGCCCGAATGTCCCGGACTCGCTGTTCAGGAGGATAAACCCGAAACTGCGCCGTATCCAGAACCGCTCCGATGAAGAGGAGCTTCTGAGAGAGAATCAGGTGTGACTTCGACACACTGATGGAAAACCCCAGCAAATGCAGGAGGTCGGCCGTAGTCTGGAGGTGGGAGACAACTGCCTGAGGCAAGCCTGCCTTCAACAGCCAGTCGTCGAGATAGGGGAAGACTGGAACCCCTGATCTGCGCAGATGAGCTGCGACCACCGCCATCACTTTCGTGAACACCTGAGGGGCGCTGGTAAGGCCGAAAGGGAGCATGGTGAACTGAAAGTGCTTGTGGCCCACCGGAGGAAGCAATTGACATTCCGGAGATCTAAGATAGGGCGCAGACCTTTATCCTTCTTTGGAACCAAGAAGTAGTGGGAGTAACAACCACAACCTACTTCTGGAGTCGGAACACGCTCGATGGCCCCCTTGGCCAAGAGGGCCGCAACTTCCTGCTGGAGAAGTGCCAAGTGATCCCCCGACATGCGGTGGTACTGAGGTGGCATGACTGGAGGGGTAGACTCGAAGGGGAGGGAGTAGCCCCTTCGGACTATTTGCAGAACCCACCTGTCCGAAGTGATGGTGCGCCAGTGGGGAAGGTGATGGCGAATCCTGCCGCCCACTGGCGGCCGGTGGGTCTGAAACACTGGGCTAGGAAGATTTTGAGGAGGCGGCGGCAGTAGCGGTGGTGGATTGACCTGCTCGCTTGCCTCGGGACCCACCACGTCGGATCCCACGTCCGTGGCTGCGCTGAGACTGCGGCTGCGCAGGCCTGCGGGGCTGAAAGGAACGCGATTGGGCACCTCGACTCTGACCTCGAAAGGAGCGAAAAGCGGGCCCCGAGGGGGTGCGCGTGGTGGCGAGACCCAAGGACTGGGCCGTAGCCCGAGAGTCCTTAAAGCGTTACAGGGTGCTATCCCCCTGGTCACCAAAGAGGCGTGTGCCATCAAAGGGCATGTCGAACGAAGTGTTCTGAACACCCCCGGAGAAGACAGTTGTTCTGAGCCAAGTGTAACGACGGAGCGCCACCATTGAGGAAAGTGCCCTGCCAAGTGAATCAGCCGTGTCAAGTTCACAACGGATAGTGAATTTAGCAGCATCTCTCCCCTCGGTAATGGCCTGGGAGAGCACCGCTCGAGCTTCCACTGGGCACTGAGGCAGCACCTGTGCCACCGTGTCCCACACAGAATATGAATAGCGGCCCAAGAGGCACGCAGTATTCACCGCCCGCAACCCCGAACTGGCAGAAGTGAAAATCTTTTTCCCAAACTGCTCCAGTTTCTTAGACTCCTTATTTGGAGGGACAGAAGGGAATGCGCTCGGCAAAGCAGAGGTCTGGACAACCAGACTCTGAGGCGTCGGGTGTTGTGTGAGAAAGCTGGGGTCGCCCGGCGCCGGGCAGTGGTGGCGCGCCAAACCCTTATCCACAGGAGACCGTGTTGGGTTTGTTCCAGGTGCTCAACAGGACGTCAGTAAGGGCGTCGTTGAAGGGCAGCAGCGGCTCCGCAGAGGACGACGCTGGCTGCAGTACTTCAGTCAGGAGATTGGTCTTGACAGGCACAGAAGGGAGCTCGAGGTTAAGAGCATCAGCGGCCCTACGCAACACCACAGAAAAAGTCCCAACCTCTTCTGTAGCCACTGAAGAGGGGGACAGTGTACCAGGTTGTGGAGAGAAATCCAGATTCACTGGACCTTCTGGCTCATCCTCGCATTGAGCAGCGAGAGGGTCTTTAGACCCCTCCCAGTACTCCCCTTCGTCCACCGGTTGTTGAAGAGGCCGGTAGGGACGAGGGGGTAATAGACCAACCCCAGTTCTGCGCCTTCCGGCACCGCATCCGGCGCTGCACCCGGGGCCAGCAGCGGCACAGCGCCTGGCGCTGAGGCCAGAGGCAGCGCCGGGCCGGAGCCGGCTGCTGCGCCGAGGCCGGAACCAGCAGCGCCGTAGGGTTTCGTGCCTGCGTAGCCGGGGCCAAAGGCGGCGGCACGGGGGCAGAACCACCCAACAGGTCCACAGGGAAAGCCTGTATTTTGTCCGGAGTCACGTGCGGGCCTGTAAAGGGCAGGTAGGCCGCAGGCAACAACGCAGGCTCCATTGGAGCCGCGGGGTAGTGACCGCCCGCCCCCACCACCAGGTCCCGAGAGCAGCGAGGGGTAGACAAAGAGCGACGTCGCTTCTTCGACTGCTTATGGCGCCATGACTTACCTGTCCCCGAGTCAGACGAGCGATGGTGACGGCTCCGCGACCGGGCCCTCGACCTCCCACGTGAGCGGGACCTTGAACGGCATGGAACCGATTGCCGGACCTCCAATAACTTTCGGGACTGCTCCCGCAAAGCAGGGCACGACTTGGGGTCATGGGCGTGCCCCAAGCAGAAGAGACACACGTCCGACATGTTCCGACGGCAGGTCCTACAGCACTTAAACCCGGGCATTCCTACTGCACCAGGAGTCGAGTACTCGACAAGATAAGAGAAACAAGTTCTCAGAAACCAAGTTAAAATATTAACTAGGGGTAACAAACTCTCTCTGGTCTGCGCTTGCTGGCGCGGAAAAATAAAGAACGGACGTCAGCCCGCGTGGGCGCGTCTAAGTAGCTCTGACGACGTCATCTCGGCGGCTACGATGCCAGTGACGTACGCGGAGCCGCACGACAACGCCTACCGACGCGCAGGGGTACTGCTGACGAAAACTTTCCAGATCCAGTCTGACACCTGGGGATATTCTAAGGTAAGGAATCTATCACTAACGTGTCTCTTTCAGATATCCTTGTTTGCACCGTGCTTTTGGAAAAAATGCCAGAAATGACTACTGGTGTCGCAAGTGAATGTTGGCACCTGTGCACACCTATCCCTTCATACTTCATCACATGTTTTGTCACATGGGCTTGCTCTGCTGCTGTGGTGTTTTACCTGTTTGTGTGAGAGATGATTGCACAGCTGCTGCCACTACAGTACCACTCTAATGAAGGTGGCTGTCATTGCTTCGAGTTTCCCATGGTGTATCGCTCTTGTAAGGGATGTTTGCAGTACTCATGTTTCCTGAGCTGTATCTGTTTCTTGAGGGAGACCTCTACAGCTGATGCTCATATTTTTCATGTTTAGTGCAAGAGAAGCTTTCACATCTGCTGTCCATGCTGGACCTGTTTTTCTAGAGAGGCTTGCACTAATGCTTACAGTAATGCACTGATGTGATAGCGATTTGAATGCTGATGTCCATGCTGTACCTTTTCTGTGCGATGAAAGTTTGCAGTGTTGTTGCTCGTGGCATGCCTGTTCTTTGTGTGAAGGAAGTTTGCACAGAAGTTGCCTCTGCTATGCCTATTTTGCATCAGGAAAGCTTGTAGTACATTGATGTGCTATTTCTCTTTTGTGTGAAGAAATCTTACAACGGTGCTGCTTGTGCATAACCCGCAGGAGGACATTTTCCTCTCTTTTGCAATGCTGCTACCTGCATAGTACCTGCTGTGGGTGTGTGAATGAAGGTTGAATGAATGAATGAAGAAAGTATTTAATAAAGAGCACTGTGGCCAAGCGGCTTCCTGGCGCTGAGAGCTATGACCATCAGTCACAAGAGACAGCCCAGGGGATAAGCAGGAGTACGCCTGAGAAAACAGAAAAGTTTTCAGCGCTTTGCGGAAATGAGAGTAAATGGGGATAGATCGCATAGAAAGGGGAAGGCTGTTCCAGAAACGGGGGGCCAAAACAGAACAACGGGTGCCTCCCGTTCTGGATTTACGGAAGCGAGGGACATTCAGAAGAGCCATAGTGGAGGAGCGAAGAGGGCGGGCGGGAATATGAGAAGAAATAAGAGAACAGATAAAGGCCGGGGCAGAACGGGCGAGAGCCAAAAAAACAAGACAACCCAATTTAAAAAGAGACCTCTGATAAACAGGAAGCCAATGGAGGGACTTGAGCGCTGGGGTAATGTGATGAGTTTTAGAAAGATGACGAATGAGGCGGGCAGCCTGATTCTGAATGGCTTGCAGACAACGTGTTTCATAAGCTGGAATGCCCACATACAGGCTGTTCCCGTAATCGAGGCGAGAAGTGATCAGGGCCATGATGATGATTTTAAGTGCATCAGAAGAGAAAAAGCGAGAAATCTTTCGGATGAGCCGGAGAGATAAAAAACAAGAAGAGACAACAGAACTAATTTGGGCGTGCATGGAAAGATCATGACTGACCTTGATACCCAGGGTTCTAACCGAAGAGACAGGTGCAGGAGAGGAACCAAAGGTAGGGGGCCAAAAGGCAGAAGACCAAGGACTGGATGAGCCGCCCGTCAAGACCAGCTCGGTCTTGTCCGGGTTAAGTTTAAGATGGTTAAAGCTCATCCATTCAGAAATAAAAACCAAAGTAGAGCGGAACTTAGAAAGAGACAAGGACGAGGGGAAAAGATCAAAGACAAGCTGGAGGTCATCTGCGTAATTATACACCGAGACCCCCAGGTCGAGAAGAGAAGTGATAAGAGGATAAATGTAAAGGTTGAAAAGAAGAGGGGAAAGGGAAGAACCTTGAGGGACCCCACAGGAAACCAGACGGGTGGGGGCGGAGAAACCGGACAGATGAACCGCTTGAGAACGTCCCGAAAGAAAGGACGCAAGCCAGGAGAAGGCAGAGCCCCGGATGCCCGCTGCGCTGACACGGTCGAAAAGGATGGAATGGTCAACCGTGTCAAACGCAGCGGACAGATCAAGGAGGACCAAAGCTTGAGGGAGAGAGGAATCGGCCATTGATTTCAGCTCATCTAGGACCGCGAGGACCACCGACTCTGGAGAGTGGCCCCGGCGGAAGCCTGCTTGATGGGAAGCCAAGAGATGGTTCTCCTCAATATAAGTAGAGAGGCAGGAGGTGACGTGACTTTCCAAAATCTTGCCGAGATAGGGAAGAAGCGAAATGGGCCTAAAATTAGAGGGAAGCGAAGAATCTAGGCCAGGCTTTTTAAGAATAGGCAAACAAATGGCAGATTTAAAGGATGAAGGGACTAAGCCCAGAGCAAGGGAGGCATTGAGAAGGGAAAGAGGGGGAGAGGGACAATTAGTAAATAATGCTCTCAAAATGCGAGCAGGGGCACAGTCGGCCGGAGAGCCAGACTTAATCTTAGTAAGCAAAGTAAGAAACAAGTCTAAAGGGATAGGGGGAAAAAAGTCAAAAAAAGTAGAGGGCACCGAAAAAGGAGAGGTAAAGGGAGAAAGGGGAACCGAGGGAATATTGGATTTAATCTTAACGATCTTTTCAATGAAAAAATCGTTAAGGGAGAAGCAGAGGTCCTGAGAGGGGATGAGACTAGAGTTGGCGCGGTCTGAGATCGCCAAATCATGAACCAAAGAGAAAATCTCCTTGGATTTATTAACAGAGAGGACAACTTTCTCAGAAAAATACTTGGTTTTGGCCAAAAGGACGGCTCTCTTGTATTCATTTAGGAGACGTTTATATTGAGCCCGAAGAACGGGGCAATAATTACGTCTCCAATGACGCTCAGAACGTCTAAGATCTAATTTCAGAAATTTAAGATCAGTGTTGAACCATTTGTGAGCGTCATAAGGACGAACGGCCTTAGTTTTCCTGAGCGGAGCAACCCGGTCGCAAGAGGAAGACAGCCAGGTGCTGAGCGCTTCAGCTTGAGAATCCAGAGAAAGCTCAGAAAGATCAGGGGTAGAAGAAGCAAGAGAGAGAGAGAGGGAATTCAGATCAACCCGATTCCAACTACGTGTAAAAAGGTTTTTGGGTAAGGGAGGTTTATCAGGAACACCAAGATTGATAGAAAAAGAAATGAGAGAGTGATCGGGCCATGTGCAAGGAAGGATGCTGGGAGGGAAAATCGTGCAGCGTAATGACCAAATTTGGTCAAGTATATGACCCTGGTCGTGAGTAGGAACAGTAACATGGGCCAGAAAGTTAAGACACTGGAGGGTAGCCGAAAAATCCTTTGAGGACATATCTTCCTTAGGGTCACCCGGCCAAAAATTAAAATCACCCAGCAGAAGAACCGAAGAGTTATTAACCACAAGTGTGGCAAGAAGTTCCTGCAGTGTGGCTACGAACAGGGGCATGTGCTGAGGGGGACGATACATAAAGACAACCGTGAGGGGAGCTGAAAGGTTGAGTGAACGGGCCACCAGAAAATCCACATTAGATATGGGAGGATGGGGAAGAAGCTGAAATTGTAAGCTGGAGCGAACAATCATGGCCACACCCCCACCGATCTTGCCATCAGGGCGGTCCGCCCGGAGGGCGTAATAAGAATTGGGGAGGATGGCCAGGACGTCAGGAAGTGAATCGGTCGAGAACCAAGTTTCAGTGAGAAACAAAAAGTCAGGGGACTCAGTATGCAAAAGATTAAATAATTCCAATTGATGCTTAACAGCCGAACGGGTATTAAGGAGACAAGCAGAAGCAATATTAGGAGAGGAGAGAGAATGAGTAGCAGGAGGGCACCCCAACCGAGAAGAAGGGGCAGTAGGCAAAGCAGGGACATCAGACAAAGGGAAAGAAGCAGAAATGCCAAGAGAGTCAAGATGCTGCTGTAGTGAAGGGGTAAGTGGTAGGTTGACTATATGGGAAAGCAATTCAGCAGAGGAATAGACCACCGAAGGAGCAGAGTCTGTGGCCCCTGGTCCCGGCCCATCGCGGACGGGCGCAGACGGGCTTAACTTAGGCGCAACTTAGGCGCAACTTAGGCGCAACTTCGGCGCACCTTTGTCGCGCCCGCTGCGCTCGTCCGCTGCGCTGCCGAGGAAATAGTGGCATGATATAGAATGCACAAGCAACACAATTTGGCCGTGGCAGGAAGGGGAGGGACCAAAAGACTGCACCGCCAACCCCAGAGCAGCCCAAGATGGCGACCTCGCCCGTCCCCGCTCCAGTGACCAGCCGGCAATGGAGGGGAGCGATCAGCGGAGGGCGCTCGGGAGCGCGTGCAGGTAAGGGAACTAAAAACGTAGGAATGCGCAGAGTCCAGAGCACAGACACAGGAACTCACAGGGTTCCGATTAAAAGT
Organism: Triturus cristatus; assembly: GCF_964204655.1. Classification (NCBI taxonomy): domain Eukaryota; kingdom Metazoa; phylum Chordata; class Amphibia; order Caudata; family Salamandridae; genus Triturus; species Triturus cristatus. Next base: position 853,812,927 of record NC_140582.1, read on the forward strand.
ACAGCGAGGCAGGTAACGTTGCCCCCGGTAGGCGCCTCGGGAGATCTGTGATGCAAGTCAAAGCTGGGCGTTGGAGTGGCCGTGCGCCGGATATACTTGCCAGGGGGGGAGGGACCAAAAGACTGCACCGCCAACCCCAGAGCAGCCCAAGATGGCGACCTCGCCCGTCCCCGCTCCAGTGACCAGCCGGCAATGGAGGAGAGCGATCAGCGGAGGGCGCTCGGGAGCGCGTGCAGGTAAGGGAACTAAAAACGTAGGAATGCGCAGAGTCCAGAGCGCAGACACAGGAACTCACAGGGTTCCGAATAAAAGTACAGCGAGGCAGGTAACGTTGCTCCCGGTAGGCGCCTCGGGAGATCTGTGATGCAAGTCAAAGCTGGGCGTTGGAGTGGCCGTGCGCCGGATTTACTTGCCAGGGGGGGAGGGACCAAAAGACTGCACCGCCAACCCCAGAGCAGCCCAAGATGGCGACCTCGCCCGTCCCCGCTCCAGTGACCAGCCGGCAATGGAGGAGAGTGATCAGCGGAGGGCGCTCAGGAGCGCGTGCAGGTAAGGGAACTAAAAACGTAGGAATGCGCAGAGTCCAGAGCGCAGACACAGGAACTCACAGGGTTCCGATTAAAAGTACAGCGAGGCAGGTAACGTTGCTCCCGGTAGGCGCCTCGGGAGATCTGTGATGCAAGTCAAAGCACTGCTGCTACATATGGACAGCTTTTTGTGTGTGTGTGTGTGTGTATGAGAAACTTGAACTGCTCCTGTTGATGCTGTACCTGTTGTTTGAGTAAGGATTTTGGTTTATTACGGCTTTGGCTATTGCATTTTATTCCAAGTTTTAAAAATAAAGTTATACACTTAGGCTCATAAATAACCCAGTGTGGAGAAGTATGTGACATCATTGAGAGTGTAGGAGTTAGGATTCAAGCATGGTGACATAAAAATGGTAAGACAATAAGAGTTAAAAGAAAGAAGAAAAGGAATAGTGAAGGAAAAGGAACAATCAAGTGGAGGCAAAGGGAGAGACAACGAATGGGGAAATAAAAAGTGAGGGGTTGAAAAAAGAAAAAGAATGAAAAACACTTCTATGGAAGAGAATGAAAGGAATGGGGAGAACACATGAGAAAGAAATCATGTGATAAAGGAAAAGCAAAAGAGATAAGAAAGGGGGGTAATAACTAAGAAATACAAGATGCATAAGAAATCGGAAAGAAAAATGGGGAAAAAGGGGACAAAAATACACATAAAGAAATGAACTGACTGGAAAAGAAAAAGGGAGTTCAAAAAAAGAAAGTAAGGGAAGAAAACATAGAAAGAGTAAGACCAAAGGCTGAACAATGGCAAACAAGTGTGATAGGAGTTTGGAAATAAGCGAAAGGGGTAACGAAGAAGATAGTTTGCAACTGGGGATACAGAAGCATGAAAATCAGAAACAGTTCCGAGAGTAGCATTGAGAGGTGATAGTGTGAGAATGAGAAGAATAAAGTGGAAAGTAAGAGATGAACTGAAGAGAGATATTTAGTGGTCAAAGGTAAAATTAAATGTGAGAGGGAGGGGTAGTATAGATATTAGAGAATGTGGTGTGTGCAAGTTGAAGGTAAATATCAGGAGGGAGGGGAGGGTGAGCATAGGGTGGCAGTAAAACCGGGAGAGGTAGAGGTGAGTGCGAAAAGTTAGAGGTATAGTTTAGAGAATCAGAGTTGAAGGTAAGCAGCAAATTGGAAGAGATAGAGTGAACGGAGACTGAGGTGCAAAGAAACCCAGGAGGAATAGAGCAGAGGAAGAAATTGTCAGAACAAGTAGGGGAAGTGTGAGGGATCATGACAGCAGCATAAGAATGAGGGACATAATCTTGTGATTGAAGAGGAAACTCAAATAATTGATAAAACAGGTAGACAGAAGTGGAATTAAGAGGACTGGGTGAGAGGGGAAACTGGGAATGATAGAAATAAGAATGACAAAGGTAAATGACATCAGTGCTAGTGGGAGGGAGGCCTAATTATGCTGGAGAAGGGTAGCAGTGCTGGAAGAATAAAAGATCAGGTGAACTGTTCAAAGCAGAAAAGGTGATGAAAGAATGAGGGCTAAAGATGAGAGACTGACTGGGAAAGATTGAGCGAGAAATGTGAGAGATTAAAATGACCGGTAACATAGTCCATTGGTGCAATGCAAATGGAATTCTCAGTAGCCCAAAGGCATCACTTTTGCTCACTACTAACTTTGAAATGCCCTGGGATCCCTTCATGTCAACAAGCATTTCCCCTTTTTCCCCTATAGCTCCATTTTGTAAATCAGTAACACCAAAAAACAGTTTTTATATACCCTAACGTCTCCCTCCCTGACTACAGATCTTGCTGATTTCCTTGAAGCCATTTGTATCAGTAAAAACTCTGAGGCTAGCTTCGAGGTAGGTTATGAGTGTGGGGTGCTTTAAACCAGCGGGTGGTAGAGTGATTGAATAAGGGGGCCCCCTTGCACTACATTGCAGGGGGGCCCCCTAAGGTTTTGTTCCACCACTGACCTGAGTGCCCCCTATCTCCACGACCCCGACAGCCGTGGAGAAAAGGGCCGCCAAAAAACCCCCGTTACCTCGATTTTCCAAGTAAATGTTTCGGAGCCCGTACTGACCATGTCCGTGCGGCCAAGATGGTTGGTCACACCCCTCCTAAATATTACGTTTTATTGTTATTAACAACCTATTATCACTTTATTGCATCAACCTATGGATTTATTTTATATTGTCTTCCTTAATAATTTTGGACCTGTTTGCCAAATGCCTACCAAATTTTGCAGCCTTGTTCCACCCTTTGAGAAAGGAGCAAACAATTTGCAGGGTTTAGTCAAGGGGGTCTGAAGAAAAAAGGGGGGTCGCAAACAACGCAATGTATTTCAAATAGACTTTTGTGTTTTCCGTTCCACAGTCGCATTTTGTTACAATGTGGTAGGATTACATATTATAGTGTCTACATGATTAATTTGTGTGGTTTAGGTAAGGAGTGTAAGTCATTTATATGTTTTGAGGCATTTAAATATATGTTTTTGAACTACTTTAGCGAAATATGGGGGTATTTCACGATAATGCCACAGTATATAGTGATTAGAAGTCATTAGTTGATTGTCTAATCATTGGCTTTAGAAAAGTTAAACACAGCTATATTGATTGCCCTTTCTCTGTGTTTGTAACGCCCTGAACGTCTCAGGATCGTTTAACAGACACGACAATGAGGACGCAACCACTTGTGAAGGGTTAGTTCTTTTAATGAAGGCAAATAAAATACAAAGAACAAACAAAAGTTATAGTCACTGGAATCCTCCAGGCTAAGTACGTTACCAGCCCACAGCACGGATGGTCCTAACCGTCCTCTGCATATACACCGATCCCGGCGTATGCCAACAGAGGGCAGAAATGAAATGGCCGACAATGCCAATCGGTAGGCTGTGAGGGGCACGAAGAGTGTTGGGGAGAATCGAGGAGTCAGGGAAACACCCAGCCGGGGTCTCTACCTGAAGGGAGCAGCCGCTCAACCTCTTCCTCAGACTGCACCGGGACGCGGAGTCACCTCCTGGTGATGCGTCACCGATACCCCAATCACAAGCAAGAAGACTGAACCGAGAGCAGCCGCTCGATCGATCCTGTGGACTTCTGAGTCTGTAACGCGGCAAACACCTCCTGGTGTGCGTTACAGCTGGCAGTCCCTGTGTCTCTGGTCGGGCTGGGAGTTACGACTCCAACCAGCAAAAGCGCCACTGCGCTTGGACTCAGCCGAGTCAAAAAGCGAAGCTCAATGGTTGACCGGTAGAGCTTCCGGGTCCTTCACAGGTGACGATGGGACAAGACACGGCCCAGGGAGTAACGACTCGACCTACCTCCGTTCTTGCCTTACTGGAGCACCACTCCGGAACACTGCTCTTCACGAAGCAGGTACGTCGGTGTAAACACAATATCCGACAGCCTTGTACCTCCCGGTTCCTCCCTTTATAGGGCGTGTTTTCCTTGAGTTATGTAACAGCTCTCCTGTTTACATAAGGGCGTGTTTCCCTTGAGTTATGTAACAGCTCTCCTGTTTACATAAGGGCGTGTTTCCCTTGAGTTATGTAACAGCTCTCCTGTTTACATAAGGGCGTGTTTCCCTTGAGTTACGTAACAGCTCTCCTGTTTACATAAGGGCGTGTTTCCCTTGTATGACAGGAATTCTTGACAGTGTTACACCTTCCGATGTAAGTAGGTATTAGGTGTGGTAATTTTGCCCTAACAATTACCACTTTAGTAAAGTTGTAATAGGTAGATCAAAATATTTATACTTCTCTATAAAAATAAAAAAAATACGAAGAGCGCGGTAGTACTGTAGTACACCCCAAAAAAAGTCTATAAGGCTAATATTTTTCTTATTTCATTTCTATACATTTTAACAGTTTTTTTTAAGTAGTGCGGTAACTTTTAGTAATTAGCCACTACTTTTTTTGTACATATATATGTAGAAAATTCAAAATACACTTTAGTACACTATGTTTATAAAATGTAGTGTCTTGTAGTGTATTTGCATTTTTTTTTGATACAGCAGTACTCTCGATTTCAGAAATATATATATATAATAAATATCTTTGCCTATCCTTTACTTTTGTAAAGGGAGTCATTAGACAATCACCTAATGACTTGTTATTGCTAAATACCACGGGAGGACCGCGGTACTACCGTGGCCACAGATCTAGCTAAAGAGAAAACACTTAAATTGTATAAAATACTTACCCTACTCACCAGCAGTACCCGAAAGAATAATCTGTGCACCATAATATAGAATGCTTCCAAATTTCATAAAAATCCGATTGATGGTTTTTGTGCCACATGAAATACAAAAGTCTATGTAAAATGCATTGGATTTTATGCCCCCCGGCTACACTAGACACGGCAGCAGGTCTCAAGAGACTCCCTTACCCTTCCTTGAATTACGTTGTCCTCCTTTTGTTGTACCCTATGTCCCCAGTTTGGTTCATACTGCACTATATCTGAACTGTTCACATGCAGGCCTTCCGGTGGTAAGACTCATCAACATCGATACGCCTTGCCTATAGACACTGCCCTACGACCTCTTGTGGTCACTGTGATACACTCATCTGTCTCTTCCTTTGCTGTTGGGTACTACACACTGTACAGTTAGCAACCATCTTTCCTTGACGCACGAGCACTGCTTTGTTTGTATGCTTAAAATGTGCAAAATATTAATAAAAAGATTTTTTTTAAAAAATTGCATTGGATTTTATGCCAGTTTTGGGACCCTCCTTTCTGTTTTTTTGCACCCTCTTGACGAAACACCATGAAACTTTCAGGACTCCAAGGATGAAACAGGAAAAGTAAGTCTGCAAAGTTTCACGGACATTCAGCAAACGGCTGTAAAAATTAAGGGACAAAAAATTAATCCCTATCCCCGGTCACCTTAACTATAACTACAGAGTGGCTACTGCCACTTTGTAATGAATAAATACATATTTTTTTTTCCTCCTTTCCTCCTCAAAAGCCTCCAAGGACGGCGACGACACACACAGGTAAGTTTCAAGTTTCTGTTTAATTTTCATTGCGACTCTTCATCAAACGCGTTTCGGCTATTACTAGCCTTGTTCACTGATGGCGAGATGCTGTTATTTCCACACATTTAAAATACCACAAAACCATGTGACCATAGACAGACTGTGGCACAATCACTTGCTTCCGTAAACATAATGGCTTTCTGAATGGGCAATAAATGTTCCTGGCAGTGACAATCACACTAGGTAACTAACCCCCCCACACACACTAACCCACACACACACTAACCACTAAAAAAATCAATCTCTCTCTCTTACCCGTCAGCTTTATCCATCTCAAAGGTTTGATCCAGGTCAGACTTCTCAGGCTTGATGCAAGCGGATGAATTCATTATGGAATTCGCAGAAACCTGTTGTTCATAGCTGCTTAGCATTCGTCTGATCTTTTCTTTGGTTATGCCATGAATGTTTCGTCTTCAGAACAAGGACAAAGAATGGAAATGTGGATATGAAACATTGAAACTGGCATAAAAAAATATATAATACCAGTATTTAAATTCACAGAATTTAATTTTACTCTCTTGACACAAAGTGTAGGATTTGCATAAGCCTCATGCTTCTATACATGTAGAAAGCTTTCATTCTATGTCAGGAACCGGAGGAGAAGATTAGGCTTAACTTTCCTTGCTTTATTTCACCAACACACAAAGAAGCTACCCTGAAGGGAAATGACCGGGAATTACTAAGTACTAGGTGGAGTACCAGGCATCTAAAAAAAAGTGAAGGACTGTCCTCACACACCACCAGGTGTCATGCTTCATCATCGGCAGTCCTCGCTCTCTAGAAACTGCGTTTGGTAGAGAGCGGGCCTCCACCTGGAGACAGGGAGTCACTTCTAAAGAGAGTAGGAGAGACCTGTAATTTAGGAGGTAAACAATCACCAATGCACGTCATTTGAAAACTAAAGGGACGGTAAAATTACAGTCCCTTTGGTTTTCAAAGGCCGTGCATTGGCGATTGTTTACCTCCTAAATTTTTATTTCATCCCTTTCAGTGTGCCTACAGGGGTCTCTCCTACTCTCTTCCAATGGGGCATTTAGGACACTCTCTTGGGGTAAGATTGTGAGCTGGTCTCACAAGGATTTGTAAAATGTACTATGTGACTCACGTTTGTAGTGGCTCGTGTTTTCCATCCACATGCAATAATCACTATATTTGCATTGTATGTATGCTATATTTTTATTGTGTGACCGGATATCGTGCAGACATCATACTGATGGCAATCTCACATTAGCATTACAGGTTTAAGAACACCTTTCAGGTAGAGGTTGACACAGGTCACCTTATATAGTGGTAATATTGGACCAACTTTGGTAAGATAGGACCTCATGTCTTTTCTGTCCTGATGAATGCCACGGACCCTAAGGGCCACTTTGGCAGAAACATGTTGACAACAATGACCACTGTGGTGATGGGATACTAACTCCCCCATCTCCCACACTTACTTTTAATACCAAGTAAATGTCCAGCGAATAAATGTATTTCAGCTTTTACATTGGTTTCTTAAATAACTTTTTGCACGGGCCCCCACTTTAGAAGTGCCTCCTTGTCACCAGGTGTAGGCCTGCTCTCTACCAAATGCAGTTTCTAGAGAGCGAGGACTGCCGATGATGAAGTATGACACCTGGTGGTGTGTGAGGACAGTCCTTCCTTTTTTTTTTAGATGCCCGGTACTCCACCTTGTACCGTGTAACTCCCGGTCACTTCCCTTCAGGGTAGCTTCTTTGTGTGTACATTATTAGTTGGAGGCCAGCTCACCCCGAATACCCCGTAGCCTCTAGTTCACTCCTGCTGGAAAATCCAGGGTGTTGTGTGTTTATATTATTTCACCATCAGCCATTTAAGGTATGTAACAAAACAACTACATTTCCCATCAAACCATGGCAATAAGAAACAAACAAGTCCTCCAATCAGAACAGTCAGTCCTTCAACAGTCCCCGTAGATGCTCCATCCTCCTCTTTCTTTCTGCTCCAGTAGCCATAAAGATGTGTTTTCCTCTTGCTCCATTTATTGCTCTAATTGTTCTTTGATTATTGATTCAAATAGTGGGTCAAGTGTTGCTTACCGCTTTTGCCTGCTATTTTGGCTTATGCCGTACCGCCTCTGCCCAGAAACACTAGTTAATGGAATGGCAGGAACGATCCTCGCTCCTTCTCAATCTCTGTGATTTTAGTCAGGCTCTCCACACGGTGCGGGCATCAGACTGCTAGGGGGCCGCACTGATACACATATTTACCTATCAATTATGATTTTTGTCAGATTATGGATGTGTCCATTTTCAGGGCTGTGTCCCAGGTGTTGGCGCCCCTGGAGAAGAAAATTGAAGAATTGCAGGCTCAGTGCCCTAGACCTCTTGAACCAAGGGAAGAACTCACAGGGTCTCTACCTCCAGGGCAACCCACAACAAACCTTGACAGCAAGCGCAAGCGGGCAGCCGATAGCGGCATCAATGTAGATGCTTTCGCTCACCTCAAGGTGTTCATGGAATCCCAACCCTCAACCTCCGCTCAACTGGGCATGTTAGGAGGGCCCGCCTTCATTGCTACCAATTTAACCCGGGGGATGGGGAGGACTCGCCCAATACAACGGATGGGGATCCGTCCGGCCTTGGATTCCATCCGGTGGCCCTCCTTCTGTGGGGGGTGATAATTTTGGGGATACTCCTTCTGGGACTTCGGATATGATTGACCTGGAGGACCTTCTGAACCCTTCTTCCGTAGAGTTGTCCCCAGACCCTAAGGGGCCTCATACATAGAAGGATGGTTACATAAACCATTGGACAAAGAGGTACATAATAGTCTCCGTGCAGAACGCCCCAGATCCACTTTGAAAGACAGAGTAGCCTCTACCTCGGGAATTGATCCCAAAATGGTGACCTTCTTAATGACATTTTTGAGGGAACCTAACAAATGTATCCACAAATCTTGGCGATCTTGCCAAGATAAACTGCTGGATATGGTCGGCCTGCTGTCCAAGATTTTGGACATGGCTGAGGCTGGGAAAGCATCTGGGCCCCTTATTGCTCCTGAGGTATTGCCCAGTTGGGCTCAGAGGGCCATAATTCTGTTGGGGAATGCAAATTGTGCAATCACCATTAAATGACGCAGGTCTCCATTGATTAAAATCGACCCAAAGCTAGGGGAGCTTTTGAATTTGAAGGCAGGCCTTATTGCTGAAAGGAATCTGTTTGGGGATCCTTTTTTTAAAGAATTGGGAAATTTGTGAATACATTCACGTCCCTGGAAACAGACAAGACCTCTATTCAGCACATCTTCACACCACGTGTTTCTTTCGGTCGTGACAGAGGGCTCTCGACTGGCCCCGCCTCTTAACAGCCCTCCTCCTGAGGTGGTGACTATCACTGTGCACAGTGGCATGACCCAGCAAAATTTGGCACCTTTTACTCAGCCAGAACCAATCTCCGACACCGGAGGGTGAGAGGAAGAGGCAACGGATCGCACAATACCAAACAAGGCGAGAGTACAGTATTCCACAGGAATGCGACTGGGAGGCAGATTGGAGAATTTCTTCCAAAATTGGCAGGCCCTCACATTAAGAGGCATGGGCTTTCCAAACTGTACTGGGGTTCCAGATAGAATTTTCTGGTTCTCCAATTTGGCCGGCTCGTACAGTAGCATTAACCTTTTTCCCCAGAGCAGTCAGCTTTAGTAGATGCTGAGATTCTCCAACAGTTGGACAAAGGGACCATTGTCTGTACCACTCTCCATCCCTATGGTTTTCTCAGCAACCTCTTCCAGATAGAGAAGAGTGATGGAGGATACCGCCCAGTTATTAACCTGTGGGAATTCACTGAGTGGTTGATATACAGTCATTTCAATATGGAGGGTAGCCACCTCTTCTGAGATCTCCTGCAACCTCAGGATTGGAATCAATGACCACGTTCTGGGTCTCACACAATTTTAGGGATGGCAGTGAGGGGACTTTGTGCACCTTAATGTAAAACCATTAACCGGTGTGAGGGAAGGGGAATTGTAGGCAGAGGCATTCACTTCTTTTTTAATGCTGCTTTAAGTAGTTAAAAACCTGCCTCCCCCTTAAAGCACTTAGGCGCTCTCGTACCTCTGCTAGCCACACTCATCCTGGAACCTGGCTCGCTTGCGCGTGGTTCCTTTGTGTCTGTTCGCTTCCCCGGGACATGTCGAACACCGCCTCCATCTATCCCAGTCCCGCGTCAAAGTTTCTGGGCAGTGTGTTGGTTTCGAGCGTGAAGTCTGCCAAAGCCTGAGCACTGAATCGTTCGGCGTGGTGCCCCCCGGTAGCTTCTTTCTGTGGTTTCTCATCGCATCCAGCGATAATCACACACCACTTGGTTTCGCTTCCAGGCTTTTCATTGATGTAGTCCTCACCTCCCATTGGGTTAGGAGGTATGCTGAAAGCGACGCATTTTGGATGGGCGGGGCCTTCACCCCAGACATTTCCTTCCTTAAAGGAGCCACAGTAATATACCACGGCAGCAAATGGGGACACCGAGGGATTTCTATGCTGCAACAAGAAGGGCAGGGCATGGTCAGGTAAAATGTGTTCATCGGAGTCACCATGTACCCGCCAGTCAGAGGCCTAGTGACACAGGTCATCATACTTCAACATGGGGAAGGCTCCTCCTTTAAGGCAGAAGAGCATTGCCCCACAAACATTTACCCCCAGAGAGAGAAAAATAAAATGGTAATAAAGTTACTGTATTATCATTTTATTTTTCAAAACACCGTCTCGAGCCAAGCATCAGGACAGGGCTTTTTGATTTTTGCTGCAGTCAGTCAGGAAGCATCAGAAAGCAGTTTTGGGCAGGGCACTTTAAGTTTCAAGTGCACATGTCCTTTTGGCCGGCCATCTTGAGACGGCCAGCCAGACATGCGCATTTTTAATCTCTCTAACCCAGCCGTCTAAGACAGCTGGGTTAGAGACAGCATGGGGCTCCAGTGTCCACGAGAGTGCCTAAGGAGGCCGCTCCCTCCCATCCTGGAGCTTCTGCCATGCAACATGACCGCAGTGCCAGGATTGGTTACTGCAGTTTCCTGGGACCCGAACGAGGAGAATGCTTTGCCAGGTAATCAAGTGGAATTATTTTTTGTTTACTTATTTTTGTACTTTTATATTTGTCACCCCCACCACCCTCCTTACATGACAGTCGCCACTGCTCCCACAAGGGAGAAAAAGATGGGAGAAAAACGTAAAAATAAGGAGTTCTCAAAAGGGCCCCAAATAAATTCCCAAGGGAATATCAGTAACCACTCCCAGTCTGAACCCGAAAAGAAGGAATTCTTTGACAAGCAGACAGAAAAGTTTGTCCCCCAGTGCACAGAGTGCTATAAGTATGGGCACTCCAAGGGCAACTTCAAATGTCCAAAGAGGGCACCGCCCCCGAATGGTGGACAGGCATCAGGTTTGTCGAGAGTAGTGCTTGGGGGAGGAGGTAATCCCAGTTAGCTTTGCAGAGTAGACGGAGGTGACCCTAGTTTCCCTGGGGGATAAGGAGAAGGTGCCAAAAGCGCATATGCCTGACAATATATCTAAGTACAGGCAGTGAGTCATAAAGATATAGGGACACAGGAGCCATCATGACTACAGAAAAGTGTCAGCTAGTGTCCTCAGAGCAGGTCCTCCCTAATACATTCCACCAGGTCACAGTCATGGACATGGGGCAGCCCTTGTTCTGGTGGTCCCCCAGTGTTACACGGTCTTCCTACTGGGTTTGCCTTATAACATTCCCCTTGCAGGACACCTGGGCCAAGACAAGCCCTTCACCAAGCTTGTTGCCCACATTTATTGGCCTTGGATGAAGTCTGCCTCAGATGCATTCGGTAGGGCCTGTCCTACTTGTCAGGCCAGTAGGAAGTCAGGGAAAAGCTCAAAACTTCCCTGGCCCCATTACCTGTCACTGGCACTCTCTTTGAGAGGGTTAGAATCAACATTGTGGGACCCTTAGTCCCCAAAACAACTTTAGGCAACAGATTAATTCTGGCCTTGGTGGACAAGGCCACACGCTACCCAGAGGCCATCACTATGAGGTCGGTGACTGTACCTGTGGTGGCCAGGGCCCCGATGGGCATTTTTGCTCATGAAGGGTTCCCCAAAGAGGTATTGTCCAAGAGAGGTACTGACCATGTCAGTATACACGAAGTCCATGTGGGATGAGTGTGGGGAAACCTATAAGTTCTCCACCTCCTATCACCCCCAAACCAATGTTCTTGTGGAGAGATTCAACAAGACCTTGAAGGGCATGATAATGGGCCTACCTGAGCCCATGAGGCGTAAGTGGGAAGTCCTCCTATCATGCCTTCTCTTTGCCTACAGGGTTGGATCACAAAAGGGAGCTAGATTTAGTACCTTTAAACTCCTCTGTGGAACACTGCCAGGGAACCTCTTAGCCTTGTGAGAGAGGAGTGGGAGAGGGTATTACCCCTCATCAGCTAGTTCTTTTTGCACCCCTCATCAGCTAGTTCTTTTTGCATTTGTCACCCTAAGTGGTGTAGGTATTCCCAGATTGGGGTCCTGTGCTAACCATGCCACTGGATTCAAGCTATCTTGGCTGATGAGGGATGATAACCTGGTCCTAGAATGCTTGTTCCCAGTCACGGGAGGACCTCGCCTGGTAGTTTGGGCTGGACTGTTCCTATGGGGAGCAGGGTCAAGACTGATTTGCATATAGAAGGGTCCAACCTGGAATGGCATGGTGAGCAAACAAACAATAACTTTAGGCCCAGATCTCTGTACTGGGGTTTTTTGACATTGTAAAGCATTCGGTTCATCATTTGTTCTTTTTGCATGTGTCCCCCTAAGTGGGAAGGGACTTGGGTCCCATGCTCACCATGGCACCGGAGTCAAGCTATCCTGGCTAATGAAGGGTGATATCCCAAAACCAGTCCTAGGATGCTTGTTGTTCCGGTCCAGGGAGGACCTGGTCTGGCAGTTCGGGCTGGGCTGTTCCCATGGGGAGCATGGTCAAGGCTGATTTGCATATGGGTGGGTCGAAAGTGGAATGGCTTGGTGAGCAAAAATAAACCCCACAAATGATAGATTTAGGACCAGATCTCTGTACTGGGGTTGAGTGTTTTACATTGTTCAGCATTTTGTCCATCATTTGATTTTTTTGCACTTTGAGAAAATTGGCATTTTTTTTGCCTCAGCCATTTAGTGCCAGTAGCTTGGCTCTGGTCACATGACTTGGTGTAGCTGAAAGTTGAGCTTTGTGTATTACTCCTACACAGCCACACAAAATAGGGAGCGTAGGTGTGCCTGGATGGGCCATCACTGGCAGGACGGGAGGGAAGAGGGAGCTGGGAACAGCCCTACTTACACTTGAACAGAATGCGTCTTGCATCCACACAAAGGGCTGTATATCTTCCTGTAGTTAGTCTGGAGCCAGGACAGGGAAGGCTGGATGCCTGGGGACCTCAAGGGAAACCTCTAAAAGCTTCTCACCCACTTCAAAGGCACAACTGGATATAAATACTAGGCCTCCTACAGCAACTCTTCAGTACACTTCTGGAGCTGCAGATACTCTGGCAGGAGGGACAGCTGTGTTGCTACAAGGACTGCAACTCTGTGGGACTACTGCTCTAGAGGAATTGCTGCTCTGCTGCTATCTTGCCAGGGGAAGAAGAACTGGCCCTGTACCTTCATCTTGAACCCAGGACCTCAGAGTGACTCCAAGGGCTAATCTGCTGGCCTCCTGATCTGAGCATAAGGGACATAAAAAGCTCTCTAACCAGGTCCTGGACCCAGCTGCAGCGGGTTTCTGACCCCAAAGTGGTGCTCCTCAAGTCCTGGCCCTTTGATGTGGCTGAGCGAGCTTAAATCAAGCTTTGGGCTCTCTGTGACTGAAAACGGGCACGTTCACACAGAGACTGTGGCGCGTGCACCCAAAATCAGCGCGTAGCTCTGCCAGCCAGTCTCTTCACACTGCAGCATTGACTGCTCGCAGGGGATCGTCAACGCAAAGCTCCAGCCCGCCCGTCTGCAAGGCACAGGAATGCACTTCACGCCACGCCAACAGCCTCCCTTGACGCTTTCCTTGATCCTTGTGGCCCTCTCCAACGTGAACAGGACTCTTGCCGCATAAGTTGAGAAGGTAAAACTTCAGCAGGACTAATTGAGACTTTATCTGACCTGTGGTCCATTGCAGATGGCCTGAACTTTTGACTTTGACCCGGTCCAATGTGGCCAGATAGCCATGGTTGGATCTTTGTGCTTTTAGGGACTATTTTACACGTTATTCTTTAAAAATTCATAACTCTGGTTATACTGATTTGATTATTGTCATTTTGGTCTTGTTTTATTACATTCCGATGTATTTTTCTAACCTAGTGTGGGATCTTTCTGTGTGGTGCTTTCACTGTTTTGCACAAATACTTTACACATTGCCATTAAGTTAAGACTCTGTGCCAAGCTACCAGAGGGTTGAGCACAGGTTAATTTGGAGGTTGCTTGTGACATCACCCTGACAAGGATATTGGTTGCTGCTTGACCAGGGCTCACACCACAATCAACCAACAACCCACTTTCTTACATTGACTATTTAGTTGTCCTTTATTTAGTAAATAACACAAGGTAGCAGGGAACCTGTGGGAAGGGTGGGTGTGCAGTTAATGTTGAAAACTCTAATTTAGGGACGCAAGGCCACTCCCTTAATAAAAACATCTTTATGAACTTGCTGGATAGTATTCCTAAAAAGTTATTCACATTCAGTGGCATGCATCATTATCAGTTATACATCATTTTGTACCTCCTTGCTGTGACCATCATGTACGTATCAGGCTCCTATGCGAGCTTTTAGGAAGGTGAAAAGTTAACCTATTGTTATATATGCAGAAACAACGCTGGAAATGTCACTCTGTAAATGTGAGATGGAGTAGTCTTATCCATCAACCACCTCAACCAATGTGGGTGTTTGCAATTTTAAAGGACCTCAGATATTAAAAATGTGTATTGGATGGTGAGCACTTAATATGTTTTAATTGACAATTTTGTTACATTTCACTTGCTGCATACATTTTCCACATCAGGTATGACAGTGCTCTGGTGCGGGCTTAAATGGTTCAGTCAGCCTGTGTAGCAACACATTTACATATGGATAAGTAAAAACTAAAGGAGTACAATGCTATGCCATCAACAGCAACCAAGGACCAACTGTCAGAATGAGAACTAAACTATTATCAGATAAAATAATCAACTCTGCTAGTTTCCCTGCCACTCTACCCCGCCCACACGCAACAATATCTCGAATCACCGGCACAATTAGCTGCTATCCCTCAATAGGACGAACAATCGGCAACACGTCCGAGATACATTACTATGGTCAGCATGGGGAAGCACAGCATTCTTTCTGGTCACATACTCCTTCCATTGTTCCTTGAGATTACATCTCCATTCCCGAGCTCTGGCATCCATATGGACCGAGAGCTTGGCATTCGCCCAGTGGAGCACTTCTATCTGCCACACAACCACTTGGGGAGCGAGTGCATCCTTTCAGGACATGGCAATGCATCTTTTTGCTAAAACCAGCGCTAGTGTCTGGAACCCTCTCAATTGTTTTGTTCATTTTTTCTATTCTCTCTGGGGAAAGAGAAGTGTGATGCATGTAGCTGAATTTTGTAAAACGGAATCGTGCATTCCGTGTGGCTGTTCTAACTGAGCCCAGAAATGTGCACCATGTGGAGCCCTGCAATTCTGTATTCTGTTTCTCTTCACACCTTCTCTTAAAGACCGGGAACCCATTATACGCACCATCTTCCCGCAATGCTCCATATATGTGTGAGATAGCCCGTCTAGAGCCCTTGAGGGTTAACATCGATTCCAATGGACCGGCCACCGTTATAGGGTTCCCATCCAACCTCCACAGTTCCCTGCCACCCCTCTCAGGGCTGAGTATAAAAGAAACTGCCCGGGTCTAGTCCGCCCCTTCCATCAATTCCTCAAAGGTGGAAAATCTACCATCTACTATTACATCTCCCCAGGTCATGTACCCACTGCAGTCCACAATTCCACCGGATAAATTCCTTTATTTTGTCTACACTGCGGAAGTACCCAGAGTGGGAGGCTGGATGAATAAGGTTTGACATGCGTAACGTGCATTTCGTCCAACTCCACGTTGCCACCTTCAATAACGTCTTGGCAATAGCACCTTGTGAAGGGGAGGTCAAGAACCACTCCAGTGATGAGGTTTCCCTGAAGGTAGTACTTATCAGATGACATTCCGTCGTCGCATCCAGCAACCAATGAGTGGCCATTGGAGTTGGGCCACGGCATAATAAAGCTCAATATTGGGAGCACCCAACCCTCCTTCCTCCAGTGCAGGGTATAATGTCTCTAATTTCACTCTATGTCTCTTAGTCGCCCAAATCAATGAGGCCATCAAACTTTGAAGGTCTAGGAAAAATGGCCTCTTTAATATCACCGGGAACGCTGCAAAGAAGTAAAGGAGTAATGGGAGAATCAACATTTAAGCAATAGACACTCTACCCCAAAGGTGACAAAGGTAGCTGTGTCTAGAAGAACAAGTTACTTACCTTCGGTAACGATGTAACTGTAAGAGACATATATTAGTTATAGATTCCTTACCTTAGAATTCCCCCCAGGCATAAAACCGGAACCGGAGAAACTTTTTCTTAGCAGTACCCCTGTGCGTCGGTAGGTGGCGTAGTTAGACTCCGCATCCACCGTCGGCGTCGTGGTCGCCGGAGTGACGTTGCGGTGTCTACTTAGACGCCCTCCCTGCATGCTGACGTCAATTCTGACATGACTTTCCACGCCAGAAGTGCAGAGTCATGCAAGACACTGACCACTGGTGCACAAAAGTAGGGCCCTTTAAGGGAGTTTCTATCCCTAGAAGTCAGTTCACAGAATGGGGAGGATGGGTGGGGTGGTAAGGAATCTATACCTAATATTACAGATACATTGTTATCGAAGGTAAGTAACTTGTTCATCTGCTAGAGAGTATTAGTTATAGATTCCTTACCTTAGAATAGATACCCCAGCAATACCAACCACGGAGGTGGGTCTGCGAACTAAGTTCACCCCAGGAAGTCATTCAGAACAGAGCATCCGAAAAAGAAGTCTCTCCGGACTTGGCTATCCATGAAGTAATGCTGTGAAAATGTGTGCAAGGGTGCCCACATGGCTGCCTGGCAGATGTCAAGTAAGGGAACTCCATGTCCCAAAGCAGTAGAGGCTGCCATCGTCCTGGTAGAGTGGGTGCGTGGTCCTACTGGAGGTTCCTTTTTAGCCAAAGAATAGCAGATCTTAATGCATAGGACAACCCATCGAGAGATGGTACGTTTGTGCAATGCCCGACCTTTCCAGGCGCCCACACAACTCACGAAGAGTTGATCGTCCACTCGTAAATCTTTTGCGCTGTTAAGGTAGAGACAGCGCACGTTTTGGGTCCAAACGGTAGTCTCTCTACTCCTTGTTGGAAGGGTGTGGAGGCGGGAAGAAGGTAGGCAATGTGATGGCTTGACCCATGTGGAAAGAGGTAACCAATTTGGGCAGAAAAGAAGCCCTAGTACGGAGGACTACTTTGTCTGGATGAACAGCAAGAAAAGGAGGTTTGGAAGACTAGATAAGTGAGGGCGTTGTGCGACTCCATACTGACGTCGTCTCCGGAAATGACATAGACGGAGTCCATGTAAGCCACCACCGACGCGCTGACGTCAGTTTCTTCTGTGAACTCTTCTGTGCCAGAAGGCGGAACCACTATAGAAACTGGCCACCAAAACACTGTGTCAAAGAAGATAAAATACCTTTGAAAGAAACTGGAAGGTATCTCATTTGGTCTTTATTATCATTCATCATTTATTTTTTATTTTTGGGAAAAAGCTAATAAGCAACCTGATTGTCGAAGCAGAAGACTGGAAAACAATCAGCACTGGTGAAAATCAGGCCCTAAGAACATGCAGCGAAAAACCGCTGGGAGCAGAACAGTGAAGAACCATCAGCAATGGTGAAAACCAGGGCAGATGATTACACAGCGAATAACCGCCGGTGTTGAAACCGGGTCCATGGAATGGAGAACCTCATATTTGAATAAGTACAGTGGTGGGGAAACCAGAGCCACGGAAGTGAGAATCTCATACTTGAGAACGTTTGCAGAGCGGGGTGGATACAGATACAGCATTACTGAAGGTAAGTAACTTAGCTGTCAGATAGAGACATCTATCCGCAGATTAATTACCTTGCGAATTAGATACCAAAGCTATAACACAATCGGAGGTGGGACTGCGAACTAGGCCACCCAACGTTCTCAGACAGAACCAGCCGGTGACAAGTAAGGAGAGACCCGGCATATGTATAAACTGGCAACAATGGTCCTAGGCATGTTACGAGAACTGTGGCTACAGGGATAGAAAATTATCTCCTAGGGGTAAGACCGAGGAACCTTAGAGAAAAGAAGAGGTTACCCAAATACAACGGTCAGCCACTTTGAAGAGAAGGCAGGACACTAACAGATGAAGTACACTTAGGTATAGGATACCCAGGATAAAAAGGGAATTAGACTGTAATACTGGACCGTCAAGGGAAGACCCAAAAAACAAGAAAGAGATACAATAGAAAGCTGATCTGAAAAGTAGATCAGCAAACAGAAAGTAAATCAGAAAGAACAGAATGTTCGGAGCAGATGAAGAGACCATCCCATCAAGGGGATGGAGTGCTCCCCCCACATGTGGAAAGGCATATCACTTCATAAAACACACCTTCAAGTAAGAAAATTGAAGCACTTGAAAGGCAAACAAAAAGTGACAGAACAGGAGACAAGACGCCCTGAGAAACCCAAAGGGGAACTCCCCAACCCATGCTACAAAAGCATGGAGGCTAGGAACAAAACTGCATGGAACACCAGACAAGAAAAGCAAGAACAAGGATAGCAAGCTAGCATGTCCTCAGAAAATACATAGACCCTGAGAGCGAACCGAGAGGCTCAACTAACATGAAAACCCTTGAAGAGGGAGATATAAGACAACAGCATAAACACAGTGTCAATAGTAGTGCATGCCAGAAGGACGCATCCACCATGCAATACCAACTGTATAGGAACATAAGATGGCGAGAATTTAGAAACATCTACCAAAATACGCATAACCATAGAAGTACGAAAAGAAAAACATATGTACGTGGCATAGAGAGAGACCAATGTATATCCGAAATACTCATATATATATATAAATAAACAAATCCTGTTCATATCGTCCAAAAAACAGCTTGCCGCGGACTCCAAATGTTTGCACAGCGTAAATTTAATGGTGTGACAACAACTCTATGCATTTCGGAGCCAACGCTCCTTGCTCACAAGTAACTTTGTTGCAGTGAAGGAACAGTTTAAATAACACAAACACGTGACCTTTCAATAGTAAACACAGCAAACAGACTTCCTATTGACATCGAGTTCATCTTTTGCCACTCAGTAATTTTTCTTAATTCATTTAAAACACACTGGAAAATTGTGCTGCAATTGCAAACACTCATTAGGGATGCAAGTGGGTGACTGAGCGTAATCCATATACAATTCTATGGCTCATCAATTCAATCTTCTTGGCGAATTTCATCACAGCTCGAGCGTCCGAGAAAATTAAAGGTTTGCCGTTTGCACTCTAAGTTCATCAGGATGGAGAAGGGCATATTTCTTTCCAGATTGCTGAAGTAATTTAGTCGCTGGAGCAAATTCGCGACGCGCTGCTTGAACTAATTGGGTGAAATCCGGGTACAAGGATATAGTGTTCCTTAGTACTGAACTGAGCCTTGCTCGCGAGCCATGCGCAGGACAGTATCCCGGTCTCTATAGTTCAAGAGGCGAGCAAGGATTGGGCGTGGTGGAGCCCCAGTTGGTGGTTTTGGGCCTAGGGTGCGGTGCGCACGCTCCACAAGGAACATGCTGGAAAGGGCTTTACCAAATAGGTCTTTCAACATGGACTCCACATATTGCTCCATATTTTAGATATTTGTCGTCTTCGGGATCCCAGTGATTCTCACGTTGTTACAACGAGATCTGACTTTCATGTCCTCGCTTTTGGCCTTTATCAGGTTGAGAACTTTGTCCATCTGTTGCAACTGTTCCTGCGACTTGGCTTGGCAGTCATCCGAATCCGATATCCTTGTTTCGATGGCGTCAAGCCGGGTCTCATGTTTCTCAACCCTCTGCGTCTCATGGTCTATACGCACAACCATGGAGTCAAGCTTAGAGTCAATAGCTTTTAGACTTGCCTTTACTTCTTTCAGCATGGATTTTAGTTCTTCATCCTGCGTGGGGACCAAGTCAGCTCCACAGGACTCAGTAGTGGTCGCAGTTCCCCCTTCCATTTGGGGTATTGCACGTTTATCGAATGTCAGTTTGGGTCGTTTTATGTCTGTTTTTCCCATGGCTGGTTAATTCACAGTCAGTGCGCAGTTTATGTTGGCACGTTGATTGCTCCACAATAGCGCTAGCTGAATGCTAGAAGGCACCCCAGACCAGTGTATCCCCAGGCAGGGCCCCACACAGTCTGCGCCACAGACAACACTCACTGGCACGCCGCAGCTGGCCCTCAATACGAGCACCCCAGCACCTGGCCAAGCTTGCAGCAGGCGGACACTCACCAACAGACAGCCGCACCCCGGGGTGAAAAACAGCGCGGTCGGCGGAGGCCTTCACACAGTGCTCCTGCGGGTATGTATTTGCCAGCGCGGGCTATGCTCCAGAGTTTTCAAGGGCCACTGGAAGGACTGCTAATGTCAGACCCGAACTTCCTACAGGCACTGCTCGCTCCCGGCCTGCTGTGTCTTGCACAGGTTCCTGATGCAGTGGCACAGGCCCCGGGGCCTCCCGCCCTGGGGGATCCGTTCAAGCTGCACAAGCCCGGGGCGTCCGACAAGACTCATCAAAGCTCCCGGTTGGCCAGGCCTCTACACTCGCTGTTTGGCTGGCGGCAGATTTCCGCTTTGCGTATTCCCCCCGACCCGAGAGAACGCTCTCACAGGGTCTCCTCTTGCAATTGACGCCTCTGTCAAAGCACGGTCTCAATGGCCGCGCCCTTCGCGTAAGCCCCCTTTAAAGCCACGGGGCTGCGCACACCAGGCCGCAACATGCCCGATCCTTCCTTCCGCTACTGGAGGACAGCCCGTGTCTCCCACATCCGTCGGGTTGACAGAATACTATAGCTGCAGATCCCAGGCAAGCCGATCATGCTTTTTTTCCCTTATTTGTAACGAGATTAAGCAGGATAATTGCAGGATATATGGGCTAGGCCGGCAGAGCCCTCTCAATGAGCGGCCATCTTGCTGCTCGGCTTGGCCCCGCCCCGATAAATTAGTGTGCTTAGCAACACACCATAAGCAAATAACATATTCCTAGTGATGTTACTGATTTTGATGGTCAGATTACATATGATGTCACATCTAATATAGATAATGTCATTTGTAATGTCATCTGTTTTTGAGACATTTGTGTTACAAAACATTGTCTGACAGGCTTCAAATGGTTAAATTATAAAGATATATTTTCTGTTACTTTGCGGACCCTCTAAGAACACAAATTTCACAAATACGTCCCAGTGGAGAAATTCTCACAAACAGCAAAATGAGAATGTATGTGACAACTGCCATTATGCAATGCAAAGCTCAGAGCCTGTGTTGCAGAAGGGGAATAGTGATGCTTGGGAAACATCAGCTAACCCCAGGGACCACTAAATCAAAAAAAAGCTTTTGCCGTAATTCTGTATCTTTAGACCCAAAATGAATACCATAATCTATGGACCTCTTAGTGGACTCAGAGCTGCAGAGACGCTGCGCAGAGTTTGCAGGCCCAAAGAAGAAAAAACACTGATCAACTAAGCAACACAAGCCCTGCAGCTGCACAGTGGGTTGGATGCAAAGGCTAGCCACAGAGCAGGCTGTGCAGTCAACAAGGGCCACCCTACAGTCAATCAAATCCCATCTGTGCATAAGTTAATGGAGTGTACAGCGGAGGGGTTGTATATGAGGTTGGCACAGGGCCTGGTCCCTACCAAAGACTTGTGACTCATCCCGAAGGCCTCGTGCAGTAGAAGGATGGTGAAATGCAGGGTTAAGCGCTGGTTTGGCCATGTGGAACCCTTGCAGCAGGGCATGGCCTGTCTCATGTGTATCCTGCACCCAGAAACCACTGTGCTCGATGGCAAGGGTCTTGCAAAAAGGACCACAACTCACGGTTTTTGTTTGTGCACAGCAGGATCAGCAGCAAAGCCTGGCCACAAGCTAGGCCCTGTACCCAGAGCCCAATGTACATGGCCAGGCTCAGTATCCAGGACTGTGGCAGGGCCCGGCCGAGTGCATTATAGATATCAATTGCATGAACTACGCAGCCAGAAGTCTCAGCTGTTTAGGTTGAGCCTATAGCGGCAGCGCGCATGCGCTGCTCGCTTTGCGAGGCATGCAGTATTCAGTATGGAGTGGAAGCTCCATGGAAGCTCCGCCCACTCTCCGCCCATCTTTTTTATTGGCTTAGTTCCTAAATGCTGCCTTCCAATTGGTTTTAGGCTTGTTAGTCCCTCCTTCTGACAGGCATGTCGTCATTTGTATCCTTCCATAGCTACTGGCCCCTTTACTTTGAGTGTTGCACAGTATGTTTTATTTATACTATGAGCACTATTTTCTTCCCGTACCTCCCCCTCCCGCAGCCCCTCCCTTCCCGGCCCCTCCCCCCTCTCGTTGTTTGAGTGCCTTCTTACTCACCCGCACTCCCGTTTGCAATGCAATAGGTCTCGCGTAAATGCGAGTCCTATTGCATAGCAAATGCTTGTTTTTCAGTGTCTTGGTTTTAACTAAGCCGTTGAATTCAGCACGAGGGATTTTTGAGCCGTAAAACCACTGGAGGCTATATTGTTACTGTTGTGCCCGGGTTGTTTTTTCTTCATCTGAAGGGGGGTGTAAAGAAGTACAGGAGAGGAAGACTTGAGATGGCGGATTCTTTGTCAGATGGAAAACGTCCACCCTGCGAGGTGTCTCTGGCGGCATGGTAAGACTCTCCGGTCCCACATCTGCTCTCCTGCCTTTGGATTTCGAGCGTGCAAAAGATTAGGGTGAATTTACCCTCTTTCGTCCGATATTCAAATGCTGAGTCGACAAATAAAGCGGCGCAAATTTTTTTTTCAATTGACCAGTTTGTGTTCCTTCATTTATAGCTCGTTAACTGTATTACTTGCGCCTATGTTCTTGCCATTGTAAAACTGTCTTAAAAAATCTAAACCATTGATTCTAGACTGGTTGTATGTTTTTGTGCAAAGTTTAATGCTGAACGTTTGTGTGAAATCTTCGCGAAAAGAAACGGGTAACTCTTGCATTTGTAACCCTGTGTAGCGCACTTAAAAAAAATGGCACCGCTACGTCTTACTGTGCATGCACGTTTGGGGATTGTTAAGTTGTGAATACCAGCTTAGTGGGCCACCTTTCATTAGCCATTACTCATAAAAAATTCAACCTGTGGTTTTCGCTATGGGTTATGACCGAAAACATGAGCATCGCTAGTGAAATCACAAACTTAAAACGGGGTTTTATTTGATAGAAGAAAAATAAGTAATCGGAGTTGATAATTTCCTTTACTCTCAGGCTTCTTTTGTTGGGGTCGTCATTAAAAAAGCACATCATGTAATTGTCAACTTTATCCTTGTTCTTTGTTTTTAAAGCCTACGATCCACCCTAGAGCGGGTGTGCTCGGTTCCGACCAGTGGCAAGATGGCACTGGGTTTTTCAGGTCGCCGTTGAATGGTGCAGCTCTCTTTTGCCTCTCGGTCGCCATTTTAACAATTTTGCCTTTTATGTTTGGATTTTTGGTGGTATTATGTGGTTTTAACGCAGTGCTTTTTGCCGTTAGTGAGGGTTTTTTAATTCTATAAAAGCCACACAGCGAGGGGACTTTTTATCATCTGATGAACGTAATTAATTTCGATTTTTGTAAGTCGTAACATTTCGATCCAAAATGGCTTTTGCGTGGTGTATTTTCAAAGCTTGCTACTGTTCTTTAGTATTGGATGTCAGTTAAGCCGTTGGTTGTAACATTTTCGCTGGATCTGACATCTCTGTGCCTATCTTAATTTTTTCTTTCTATGACATCTTGATACTCGTTCCAAAGCATAGTCCTGTGATTCTAGCTTAAGAGGATTTATTCTCCTTACCCACGGCAAGTACTGGGTATTTATTCTACTACTAGCCCGTTTGCAAATTACATGTCCATAAGCAAGTG
Organism: Triturus cristatus; assembly: GCF_964204655.1. Lineage (NCBI taxonomy): Eukaryota > Metazoa > Chordata > Amphibia > Caudata > Salamandridae > Triturus > Triturus cristatus. Next base: position 853,836,707 of record NC_140582.1, read on the forward strand.
GTGCCACCTGACGAGCAGGTGGATAGTCCTCTTTGTGTCGCAATGTTTAGGAGAAACAGAAATTTGGCTAAGGTGATGTTTGTTTCATATGTCCGGAACGGAAGGGTGCTGGTAGCACTAAAACACCAACGTTAGCATAAGACCAATTGGTGTCACCTGTAAGGCTAGTACTTTGGCACCGGGGAACCGTGGCCATTAGGTAATCCTTCCAACAGATGTTGCCTGTTGAAATTGGTACCTCAGGAAACACGTACTACAAATTGACCGAATATATAGAGACTCTGTATAGGCTTTGAATCTCAGGATGGTGAGGGTGAGCAGTAGAGGTAGACACGTTTGGGGATTCATGTAACTGGCCGAGCCAGGGGTCTCCTTTAAATCAAAGAGCCAAAACGCTAGCCAACTTAATAAAAAATCATGTGAATTCTCTCCCTTCCTGTCATTACTCCTGTGTTCCCGTACCTGGCGTGTCACGCAGTTTGGTGCTTTCTTGCCCTCCATGTTAAAGAACAGTAGATGTTTCAGCACCCAGGCTAATGTGCTGTATAGCTATATACATAAAAGGTCCCAAAGGCGAGACCGATTGTAAATGCTTGTTTTATTCGGTTATGCATAGTGGCTGTTGAGCAAAAGCTGTAGCCTCTAACTATAGAGTATGACCAGATTTTGGAAGCACTTTAATATATGATTTTAGCTTCTATATGGAAATTCATAAATAAAAACAATAACTATCAAAGATTTAGGTGAAAAGCCCGTTACATTTACAAAGAAAAAAAGCAAAGGAAAATAAAGCAGACATTAAGAATGGCATTATTTGATTAGGCTCAAATAAGTTTTTGTTTTTAACTCGGTTAACCCCTTCGCTGCCAGGCCTTTTCCCCTCCTGTGCCACGCCCTTTTTTGGCTAATTGGGGTAGTGCGCGCTGAGGCCCCTGTAACTTTTTGACCACATAAGGTATCAACGCCAAATTTGTGTCCTTTTCTTCCAACATCATGGGGATTCTGAAGGTACTCAGGGTTTGTGGATTCCCCTGGAGGGGTCACAGAAATGAGCCAAAATACAGCAAAATTTAGGTTTTTTTTTGGGAAGATGGGAAAAACGGGCTGCAAATGAAAGCATCTGGGTTTTTCCCTGGAAATGTTATCACAAAAGGGTTTGTGGGGCTGAAATCACCATTTCCCCAGCTTTTAGGGGATACCAGACATTTGTCAGAAACCCAAAATTGTTTACACAATTTTGGCATTTTTCTGGGACATAGCCTATTTTTGCTATTTTTTGTGCTTTCAACCTCCTTCCAGTTAATGGTAGAAATGGGTACAAAAGCAATAATGGATCCTGTAAAGCTATACATTTTAGAGAAGTAGACAAAATTCTGAATTCAGCAAGGGGTCATTTGTGTAGAGCCATCAAGGTTTCTTTATAGAAACTAACAGTTAAATATAGGATAAATTAAAAATTTGTTGATAAAAAGCGCCTTTTGTGTCAACATTTTCACCTGTAACTTCTTCTAATTTTGACAGCTCTTTGAAAGCAATATACCGTTACATCCGCTGGACATTACTGGTTGTGGGGATATATAGGACTTGTAGGTTCACCAAGAACCCGACGAACCCAGAGCCAAAAACTGAGCAGCAACTTGCAATGGTTTTTTATTATGTACCGGGTATATAGTAATTATTCTGTAAAAATGTCTACATGGAAAAATCGGAATTGAAAGACACCTATGTATTTCTGAAATGGGAACAAAATATAGAGTTTAGAAACAGTAGATATTTGCACATTTCCGAAATTGGGATACTCATACTAGCATGAGAATTATCAGTCATTTTTTAGAATGACTTTTGGAAGGCAGAAATGCATCGGAAGTCAATAGGTAATAACAGTTCCTTTACAAATCTGAATTACCCTAAGTCTCCCGATAAAAATGGTACCTCACTTGTAGGGGTAGCTTTGTGCCTACGACAGGAAATGGCTCAAAACCCAACGTGAACACACCACATTTTCACATTGCAAAATTACCCTTTTTTAGCAAAGTGCCTAGCTGTAGTTTTGTAACCCTAGCTCTGCCGGCACCTAGGGAAACCTAGCAAACCTATACATTTTTGAAAACTAGACACCCAGGGGAATCCAGAATGGGGTGACTTGACTGCCTCCCACCAGGTTCTGTTACCCAGAATCCCTTGCAAACCTAAAAAATTGCCCAAAAAAACACCTTTTCCCCACATTTCTCTGGTGGAAAGTTCTGGAATCTGCGTGGATCCACAAATTTCCACCCACCCCGCGTTCCCCAAAGTCTTTCGAGAAAAATGGTACCTCACTTGTGTGGGTCAGCCTAGTGCCCGCGACAGGAAACGGCGCAAAACGTAACGTGAACACACCTCAATTTTGTAGCGAAAAATTACCCTTTATAGGCAAAGTGCATAGCTGTAGTTTTTGAACCATAGCTCTGCCGTCACCTAGGGAAACCTAGCAAACCTATACATTTTTGAAAACTAGACACCCAGGGGAATCCAGGATGGGGTGACTTGACTGCCTCCCACCAGGTTCTGTAACCCAGAATCCCTTGCAAACCTAAAAAATTGCCCAAAAAACGTATTTTCCCCACATTTCTCTGGTGGAAAGTTTTGGAATCTGCGTGGATCCACAAATTTCCACCCACCCCGTGTTCCTCAAAGTCTTCCGATAAAAATGGTACCTCACTTGTGTGGGTCGGCCTAGTGCCCGCGACAGGAAACGGCGCAAAACGCATCGTGGACACACCTCAATTTCGCAGTGAAAAATGAACCTTTTTTGGCAAAGTGCCTAGCTGTAGTGTTTAAACCCTAGCTCTGCCGGCACCTAGGGAAACCTACCAAGCCCACACATTTCTGAAAACTAGACACCTGGGGGATTCCAGGGAGGTATGGCTTGTGTGGATCCCCCAACGTTTCCTTACCCAGAATGCCCTGCAAACCTCAAATTTTGCTGACAAAAACACATTTTTCACACATTTTTGTGTGGGAAAGTTGTGGCATCACCGGGCTGACACAAATTTCCTACCACCCAGCGTTCCCCCGGGTCTCCCGATAAAAACGGTGCCTCACTCGTGTGGGAGGCCCAAGTACCCACGACAGGCAAGGGCCCACAACGTAGTGAGGCGACATGAAAATTGCCTACCTCAAAACGACCTGGTTTTGCAAAGGGAGTCACCTGGGTTTTTGGCCCGGTACTCGGCGACCACCTAGGGGAACCTACCAAACCCACACATTTCTGAAAACTAGACACCCGGGGGATTCCAGGGAGGTATGGTTTGCGTGGATACCACAACGTTTCCTTACCCAGAATGCCCTGCAAACCTCAAATTTAGCTGAAAAAAATCACATTTTTCACACATTTTTGTGTGTGAAAGTTGTGGCATCACCGGGCTGATACAAATTTCCTACCACCCAGCGTTTCCCCGGGTCTCCCGATAAAAACGGTGCCTCACTCGTGTGGGAGGCCCAAGTACCCGCGACAGGCAAGGGCCCACAACGTAGTGAGGCGACATGAAAATTGCCTACCTCAAAACGCCCTGGTTTTGCAAGGGGAGTCACCTGGGTTTTTGGCCCGGTGCTCGGCGACCACCAAGGGGAACCTACCAAACCCACACATTTCTGAAAACTAGACACCCGGGGGATTCCAGGGAGGTATGGTTTGCGTGGATACCACAACGTTTCCTTACCCAGAATGCCCTGCAAACCTCAAATTTAGCTGAAAAAAATCACCTTTTTCACACATTTTTGTGTGGGAAAGTTGTGGCATCACCGGGCTGACACAAATTTCCTACCACTCAGCGTTCCCCCGGGTCTCCAGATAAAGACGGTGCCTCACTCGTGTGGGAGGCCCAAGTACCCGCGACAGGCGAGGGCCCAAAACGTATTGAGGCGACATGAAAATTGCCTACCTCAAAACGACCTGGTTTTGCGAGGGAGGTCACCTGGGTTTTTGGCCCGGTGCTCGGTGGCCACCTAGGGGAACCTACCAAACCCACACATTTCTGAAAACTAGGCACCCGGGGGATTCCAGGGAGGTATGGCTTGCGTGGATCCCCCAACGTTTCCTTACCCAGAATGCTCTGCAAACCTCAAATTTAGCTGAAAAAAATCATCCTTTTTCACTCATTTTTGTGTGGGAAAGTTGGGCATCACCGGGCTGACACAAATTTCCTACCACCCAGCGTTCCCCCGGGTCTCCTGATAAAAACGATGCCTCACTCGTGTGGGAGACCTAAGGACCCGCCACGGGCAAGGGCCCAAAACGTAGTGAGGCGCACTACGTTTAGGACCCTTGCCTGTTGAGGCGCACTACGTTTTGGACCCTGAAAAAAGGTGATTTTTTCAGCTAAATTTGAGGTTTGCAGGGCATTCTGGGTAAGGAAACGTTGGGGGATCCACGCAAGCCATACCTCCCTGGAATCCCCCGGGTGTCTAGTTTTCAGAAAATGTGTTATTTTGGACACATTTTTAGGTTTGCAATGGATTCTGAGTAACAGAATCTGGTGAGAGCCAGTGAAGTCACCCCATCCAGGATTCCCCTCGGTGTCTAGTTTTAAAAAATGTACAGGTTTGCTAGGTTTGCCTACGTGCCAACTGCGCTAGGGCCCAAAATCCACTGGTATGCACATTGCAAAAAAAAAAAATCGGAGCCCAGTGGGCTTTCTGCCGCCCTGGGGGGGAATCGGGGAAGGGGGTTTCATCCTGATATGCCCCTAGAGGGGCAGAAAAACTGAGGCTATTTTTTGTGGGGGTGGGGGCATTGGTATGACCATTTTGGGCAGCCCCCACCCCCACGCATAAAAAAAGCCTGCGTACTCGCTGGCGCCTAGTGAGCTTTCTGCCCCCCCCCCAGGGGGCAGATCAGGGGAAACTGCCACCATTTGCCCTCCCGGGGGGGGCAGAAAGACTGGAATTTCTCTGGGGGTGGGGTGGGGTATTGTCATGCCCATTTTGGGGAGCCCTACCCCTATACTAATAAAACAAAAAAATCCATGGTTTCCAGTGGGCATTCTGCGCCCCGAGGGGGGGCCAGATTGGGGCCTACAGCTCCCATCTGCCTCCTGGGGGGCAGAAAGACTGTCATTTTTGTGGGGGGGAGGGTGGGGGCATTGGCGTGCCCGTTTCGGGCAGCCCACACCCTAAAAACAATTGCGCAAAAAAAATCCCTGGTGTTTAGTGGGCTTTCTGCCACCCCGAAGGGGCAGATTAGGGGCCAATGCCCCATCTGCCCCCCAGTGGGGGCAGAAAGACTGTGATAATTGGGGGGTGGGGTGGGGGCATGGGCCTGCCCGTTTTGGGCAGCCCCCACCCCTATTTTTATTTTTTTTCCAATTCCCTGGTGTCTAGTGTTTTTTTTTGCCCCCCCGGGGGGGCAGATTGGGGGCCAATGCCCCATCTGCCCCCTAGGGGGGGCAGAAAGGCTGTAATGGTGGCGGGTGGGTGGAGGCATTGGCGTGCCCGTTTCGGGCAGCCCCCACCCTAAAAAAAAAATTAAAAGAAATCCCTGGTGTATAGTGGGCTTTCTGCCCCCCCCGAAGGGGCAGATTAGGGGCCAATGCCCCATCTGCCCCCCGGGGGGGCAGAAAGACTGTGATAATTGGGGGGTGGGGTGGGGGCATGGGCCTGCCCGTTTTGGGCAGCCCCCACCCCTATTTTTATTTTTTTTCCAATTCCCTGGTGTCTAGTGGTCTTTTTGCCCCCCCCCGGGGGGGCAGATTGGGGGCCAATGCCCCATCTGCACCCCGGGGGGGCAGAAAGGCTGTAATGATGGTGGGTGGGTGGGGGCATTGGCGTGCCGGTTTCGGGGAGCCCCCACCCTAAAAAAAAAATGAAAAGGAATCCCTGGTGTATAGTGGGCTTTCTGCCCCCCCCCCCGAAGGGGCAGATTAGGGACCAATGCCCCATCTGCCCCCAGGGGGGGGCAGAAAGACTGTGAAAATTGGGGGGTGGGGGCATGGGCCTGCCCGTTTTGGGCAGCCCCCACCCCTATTTTTTTTTTTTTTTTTTAATTCCCTGGTGTCTAGTGGGCTTTTTGCCCCACCGGGGGGGGCAGATGGGGGCTAGTGCCCCCATCTGCCCCCCAGAGGGGGCAAAAAGACTAACTGAAGCCAAAATTATTTGGGGGGAGCAAAGGCCCTTGCCCAAGGGGACGCTCCCCCCTCCCTGGTGTCTAGTGGGTGAATACCTGCTTGGGGATCACCCTCCTGTGGTGATCCCCAAGCAGGGATCCACTGGGGAGGGGCACCAGAGGGATTCCCCGGGGAATGCCTCATGACGAGCTGGACTCGTCATGGGCACAGCGCGACTGTGCTCCATGACGAGTCCAGCTCGTCATGGGCACAGAAGGGATTAAAATGTAAAAGTAAGCCCAAAGTAGCCGTTGGCTCACAGAACTCAACAGGGAGTAAAGAAACTGGGTGAATAAGAAAACAATTGCCACTGCTTAATGTGAGCACCAGTAGCAAACCTTTGGCGTTGTGCTGTTCGTGGACCATGTACGTTTCCACCACGGCATATGCAGCACAGCGCTACATACTGGTGGTATAGACCACATGTCCTTGTTCTGTTTCCAGCACACTTGGGGGCATTATATCATCCACGGATATTGTAAATGGTGCATGTGTACTCAATACATAAGGCAATTTTTTATTATGGCCTGCACTACGTTTTCTGACTTGAGAACCACTTTCGTATTTGGCTTTTAGATGCTGGCTCATAGAATAAGTGCCATAACAATATTTGCCAATTTTGCCGCAGTAGAGGGTTTAGTCACAAAGTAGACATGCGACATATCAACCTTTCACCTCTTTCTCGCCATTCCCAATGGGAGAAAAAAATCCATGACAGGTTTGGAGGGGGGCTTTTTTAGTTTCATGAAGCACAAGTTACTTACCTTCGGTAAGAATACATCTGTAAGAAGCATTAGTTAGTTATAGATTCCTTACCTGAGAATTAGCCCCAGGCGTCAAACTGGATCCGGAAAGTTTTTTCGTCAGCAGTACCTCTGCATGTCGGAAGGTAGCGTCGGTCGGCTCCACTTCCGTCGTCAGCCTCGAGGTCGCCGGGATGATGTCGTAGCAGCTACTTAGACGCCGCCCTCGCGCGCTGACGTCAGTTCTGTACACGACTTTCCGCGCCAGAAACGCAGAGCCATGCAAGACACTGACCACTGGTGCACAAAACTAGGGCCCTGAAAGGATGTCCTTAACCCTAGAAATCAGTTCGCAGAACGGGGAGGATGGGTGGGTGGTAAGGAATCTATAACTAACTAATGTTTCTTACAGATAGATCGTTACCGAAGGTAAGTAACTTGTGCATCTGAAAGAAACATGTTAGTTATAGATTCCTTACCTTAGAATAGATACCCCAGAAATACCACCACCATGGTGGTCAAGAGACGTAAAGGACAGTTATGAAGCGGCTCAAAGAAAGCGCACATTAAATAAGTTAGCACAAGATTCAAGTCCCACTGATGCATAATGAAGGGGATTGAAGGAAAAAGATGTGTTAAGCCTTTTAAGAAATGGTTAACTACCAGGTACTTGAAAAGAGAAGGCTGATCTAGCAGCCGAAGGAAGGCAGAGATGGCTGAAAGATAGCCCTTGATAGTGCCCAGAGCAGAGCCCTGCTGGGCAAAAGAGAGAAGGAACAAGAGTACTCCAAAACGTGGGGCAGAAAGGGGATCCACAGCCTTTGCTGTGCACCATGTCACAAATTTGTTCTACCGGCAGGCGTATACAGTCTTAGTGGAGGGACGCCTGGCTGCCAAGATTACGTCACAGGCTTCGGGAGGCAGGTCGAAAGACGTCAACTGCCGCTGCTCAATCTCCACGCAAGGAGGTGGAGACTGGACAAGTTCGGGTGGAGGACCGTCCCCTCCTGCTGTGACAGAAGATCCTCCAGAAGAGGCAGTCTGATCAGAGGATTGATGGCCATGTTGAGCAATACCAGACTCTTCGTGCCCAATCCGGAGTCACAAGAATAACTTGAGCCCGGTCGCTCCTGATCTTCTTCAGCACTCTGGGAAGAAGTGGTATAGCCGGAAAGGCATATAGAAGACTGCAACTCCACTCCACGAAAAGCGTTGCCTAGCTAGTGCCAAATTGGAAATCTTAACTAGCAGAATTGCTGACATTGCGCGTTCTCTTCGGTGGCGAATAGATCTAACCAAGGTTCTCCCCACTGTTGAAAGAGACCTTGCACCACATCCGAGTGAAGACGTCATTCGTGATACATCATGCACCTGCAGCTGAGTTTGTCCGCCCTGGCTGATGTTCCAGCCATGTCCAGAGGCGAAGGGCCTCCTGACAGAGGGTCCACAACCCCACCCCGCCCTGTTTGTTGCAGTACCACATGGCAGTAGTGTTGTCCGTGAACACCTGCACTACTCTTCCCCGGACAGAGGGAAGGAATGCTTTCAGTGCAAGACGAATCACCCAGAGCTCCAAAAGGTTGATGTGAAGCCCAGACTCCCCCGGAGACCAGAGGCCTCTGATCTACGCCTCTCCCAGAATGGATGCATCCGTCACCACAGTGTGGTCTGGTTGGGGAAGGTAGAGGGATCTGCCATTGACTCAATCCTGGTTTGTGAGCCACCACTGCATTGTCGTGCAGTGCAATCTGACAGATTCCCCCGATGCTGCACCCACTGGAACTTCAGGTCCCACTGCAGAGCCTGGATATGCCACCTGGCATGATCGACCAGCAGGATGCAGGAGGCCATGAGGCCCAGCAGTCTCAGGGTCATTCTGACAGAAATCCGGGATAGAGGCTGAACGATCTGAATCATAGCCCGAGTGGCCCGGACTCGCTGTTCGGGAGGATAGACCCGAAACCGCTTCGTATCCAGAACCGCTCTGATGAAGAGGAGCTTCTGAGAGGGAATCAGGTGCGACTTTGCCACATTGATGGAGAACACCAGCAAATGCAGGAGGTGGGCCGTAGTCTGGAGGTGGGAGACGACTGCCTGGGGCGAGCCCGCCTTCAACAGCCAGTCGTCGAGGTAGGCGAAGACTGAAACTCCTGATCTGCGCAGATGAGCTGCGACCACCGCCATCACTTTCGTGAACACCCGAGGGGCGCTGTTAAGGCCAAAGGAGAGCAGGTTAAACTGAAAGTGCTCGCGGCCTACAGTAAACCATAGGTAATGCCGGTGGGCTAGCAGGACGGGAATGTGAAAATAAGCGTCCTGCCAGTCTAACGCTACAATCCAGTCTTCAGGGTCGAGGGCAGAAAAGATCTGAGCAAGCGTCAACATCTTGAATTTCCTCTGGGTGCTATTGTGGTTGAAAAGGGACCCCAGGAGTGAACAGGGGCATAAAAACCCCACCTGGCGCCGGATCCCACATCAGGATGGAGGCCAGGGTCGATGCGGGCCGGGGTGCCGACCGGCGTCAAACGCGGTAGTGGTGCCATTGGAAGGTGCGCCGGTGGAGGCGTAATGAGGTCAACCGGATACAAGGGGGGCCTGAGGCGCCGGAGCCGCCGGCAGCGAAGACCTAGGCCCCCCCAACCGAGTCCGCAGGCCCGAAGGCACGCTGGCGGGGTCGGTCCACCCAAAGATAGTATGCATTGCCTCGTAGAACGTACGAAGCTGGGCGGGAGTCACTCCGGGTCCCAGAAAGGGAGGGAAACTCTGAGTCGACCCTTCGGGCTCCACGCGCGGAGCCGCGGGAGGGGCACCACCCTCATGCCTCGTCGGATTGGCAGACCGACGAGGAGAAGTCGAAGAGCGACGATGCTTACTCGACTTCTACTTATGCTTCGAATTACCCGACCCCGAGTGCCAGGACTTTGATGATTTCCAACCAGAATGGTGGTGGCTCCGCGACCGGTCCCTCGACCTCCCTCTCGACCGGGCCCTCGTACGGCGCAGAGTTGACTGCCGGTGTTGAAGCAGCTTTCGGACCACTCCCGCAAAGCCTTCGGCGCCATAGACCGGCAGTCGGAGCACGACTTGGGGTCGTGCTCGCGCTCCAGCCAAAAAAGTCACCGACATCATGCGATGACAGGAACTGCAAACCTTGAAATCGGGCATCCCTCGTGCACCTTTTCGAGTCGATGACTGAGGTACCGCTCTTCCTGGATCTGCGCTGGCTGGAACGAAAAAAAAAAGAACTGACGTCAGCCCACGAGGGCGGCATCTAAGTAGCTGCCGCGACGTCATCCCGGCGACCACGACGCCTAAGACGGACGCGGAACTGATCGTAGCCCCCTTCTGACGCGCAGAGGTACTGCTGCTGAAAAAACTTTGCGGATCCAGTCTGCTGCCTGGGGGTAATTCTCAGGTAAGGAATCTATAGCTAACATGTTTCTTTCAGATATGCCTCTTCCACGGTCTCCATACCAGACAGCAGTATTCTTCGCAGTGTCAGAAACCCGAATCATGTTCAAAGAGGGCATGTTCTTTATACTAGAAAATTCAAAGCAGAAGTGGTATAAATCTGGACCAACAGATGAAGTTTCTCCTCAAAGAGAAAGAGTTTAAAAGTAAGAAGAATTGATAAACACGAACCAATGTAATTCTTCAGGTAATAATCATTTAGAGACTGTGGATTTAACATTTGGACAGGGACGGGATTTATTGTTATGGGTCCGTAGTCCTAGTGTAATGGTCCATGGACTTCACACTGTCAAAAAAAGGCTTTGTATATCTGTTTACACATTGTTTAGAACCTAAAAACGAGTGCTTAAGAGATGGCTATCCTTAAAATGGTGCTGACAATGTGAATGTATGCCCAAGTTAGGTGAGCACAAAAAACAAAAGAACAAGCACAAAAGGCCCGTGGACAGGGACTCAGTCAGCGGTCTCCAAATTGTACCCACACCTCATGTACAGGAAAAACACATCTAATAGAGCAGGACTTACTGTTTTGGGTTCTGAAATTATAAGCCAGGGAGGGCCACAGGACCATCAACAGAATGCAAATTGTTTGTACAAACGCCAACATATTATTTATTCCATAAAATTAGTATTTAAGAGATGGCTATGCTCAACATGCTGTTTACAATGTGCGTTTATATGGATTTTGATTTGATTTATTGATTTTGATTTATTTATTTATTGTTCAGTTAAAACCTTAACAATATTACAAACACTACATTTAAAACAGAGGAAATCGCAGAAAAGTTACATGTCTCTAAAAACATTTTTAAATATATGTATTTATAAAATATACTTCATCATTGCTCAGATTTAGCTTTCATTTCTTGATAGCTGTTCTGCACGACTTTATGCCTCTGTTCTGAAATGGTTCTTGCTGGTTGCAGTATCTTGCAGTGGCATACAAGATGAATCAGATCTTCCTTTTTATAGCCACAATGCCAGCAATTTTAATTTTCCTTATATTTCCAATGAGGGGCATCCGCAAGAGTAGGGAACTGTCCAAGCCTTAATGTTATTAATTTCCTCTTTACATTTGTTTCAGTGTTTTATAAGTGTTGATTACTGTCCATGAATGACTTCTTGTAGAAAAAAGGTCTTTAGCAACCAGTAGCAAGTGGAACTTTGCAGCCTTGTTTAGTGTTAATTTGAATGTTTGGTAGGACATTTGTTTATTCCACAGCTCATTTGTGCAGGTAACCTTTAATGCATGTTCAAAAAATGTGTATGCTGGCGAGTGTTTATCTTGTTCCATTTCCTGCCATAAAGATTCATAAGACTGTTTTCCTCTACATTTCCTCTACATTCCTCTACATTTTGTTTTATTTGGTTTATTGGTACCATACTTTTATGTATGTGTAAAGCCTGCCCAGTGTTTCGTTCATTAGTCCGAACTTCAGGCGCATCTGTGCTGGTGAGGCATTCTTCGGGAGTTGATGAACCTTTTTATAAATGCGCGCCATTAGTTTGTTTAGGCTTTCTGAATCCTTCCCGTGCATTGTAGCACTGGCGTATGATAGTGTTGGCAGAGCTTTGGCTGAAATTATCGTTAATAATGGTTTCAAGGACGGTCCCTCCAGTTTCTTCGCAAGTGTTTTAAGGGCAAATGTTAGTGCCCCTGCTCGCTGTGTCATGTATTTTTTCTGATCGCGAAACGATAATTTATCATCGATGAAAAATCCCAAATATTTGTAGCACAATACTTTCTCCAGTAGATTGCCCTTTAATCTAATATGTTGAGTCAAGGCTGTTCGGTTTGTAATAAGCATAGATTTGGTTTTTGAAAAATTTAATTCCAACTTATTTACCGACAAAAATTCGGAGAGTTTGTTTAGTAGTCTTGTTAAGCCTACCTTAGTCAAGCTGAAAAGAACGATATCATCTGCGTAGGCAAGATGCGATAATTGTAGTTTTCCCAGCTTCGGTGAGTGTGAGTTAATTCCATCTAGCTGTCTTGAAAGGTCGGAGATGAATAAATTAAAAAGGTGCTGAGCCAGTACGCACCCCTGCTTCAGACCCGTGTTGGTATACACTTTTCTGGATATTCTAGCTCCATTTCCAAGCTTCATGCTTAACCAGGTATCTGTATAAAACAGTAGTAGACCTTTCAATATTTTGTCTGGTATACCCCAGGATTTTAATTTAGACCACATGAGTTTCCCATCTACTCTATCAAAGGTAGCTTTTAGGTCGATGTAACACAGATGGAGATATTCTCCCGTGTGGACTTGTCAGAATAGTGAACTCCTTGTAAACTCAACCAAATTGTGTTTTCCTACTCAGACTAGGTGGTCCCATAGTAGATATAGATCTCGGGGTGCCCAACTTTCATGGGAAGGAACATTGTTCCGATACCTGGGGGATCAGGATTTTCCGCTCAGAACTAGACATGTATGAGGGTACCTGTTCAGGGCAGCCAGGGCCGGCTCTAGGGCAGTGCGACCGGTGCCACCGCACCGGGTGCTGGCTTCCTGGGGCACTGTGTTTGCAAGTTTAGTATGTTTTTCAAGCACCTGCTGCAGCGTTTCTTTCCTCAGGCAATTACCAGGCCTCACAAAAATGTCAAGATAACTTGTGTCATTAATTATCTTCCTGAAGAGAGATCAGCGTTTTGTATAGTTGAGGTTTTGACTTATGTGAAGTTAGTGCAGAGAGTTAATATGCCTGCTGCAAACGTGTACCAAGTAGATTACAAAGTGACTATAATGTAAAAAGATCAGAAGGCTACTGCTTTCAAAAGAGACATCCTTTTGTTACTTGCAATTTGTAACTTAAAGTCCTAATATAGAACAGTGAGCTATCAACTTTCATCGTAGACCTGCATACACACTGCAAAGTATACATTAGAGTATACATTAGAACTTTGATTTATGTTGCATAAAGGGTTAATATGGCTAGAAATCGATTCTTATTATTAAAGAAAACTCCCAACTATGCTGTTTCTTTTTTGACTCTGAGTTTCTGCTCCTCCACACCAAGCACTCTTAAACTATACTGCCTACCAGTATGGATGACATGTAACTCCTACACTTTTAGTCCTTTGGCTTATGTAACATTTCCTATACACTGATTTACACACGTATAATTGATTGTCTCTGTTTAATGTGGGTGTGATGCAAAGTTCTCTGACACTCTACACTGGTATGAGTGGCGCTATATAACTAATTCAATGCATCTTAGAGAGTGTGGTTATGGAGACTTGTTCACTGTTAAAGGGTGCTAGAGAGAGAATCCATGGTGGAGGTGGTCATTGGGGGGGCGCCAACAAACATTGTCGCACAGGGCTCCACATTAAGATCCCAAAATAGTTTGTGGAAGGAACTCCCACTGGGTGCTCCAAACCGGACAACCCTATCCAAAATGATTATGCTATCCCTTTTACTTTATTACTTTGCTAACATTCATTTCTCCCCCTACCCCTCCCCCAGAAAGTTATTTTGAGAAATTGACGGTATGCTATAAGGACCCTATAAGGAACAATTTTTTATTTGCACATTTATAATGCGCATAGCTACCTGAAGGCTTCCCAGCGCTGCATAAATCATAGCATGCAACTGCAAGTCTCTAGGTCAGTAAGTGGATGGGGCTAGTGGAGGTATAGCCATATTTTGAGCTGTTTTCTTAATCAGGTCTTGTTAAGTTCATTTCTTAGCTCAGCAGACATTGAGTTCCATAGCTTAGAGATGAGATGCAAGAAGGATCTTTCACCTTATGTGATCCTCTGGATTCATGGTACCTTCAGGAGTCGGGCGTTGGAGGATCTTAATGTCCTACTGGGGTGTTGGGTGGCAGAAGGGCCATAATCAAAGAGGGTCCTTTGTGGGACAGTGGGCTGCATTGGCTAAGTTCCAACTTCCGATAGACGGGGGGCCTTGGCGTTCCTGCCTTAGAGCAATAATACCTCGCTGCCCAACTTCAGTGGGTTTCCCACTGGCTGGGGGTGGGCAGCTGAGTTACACCTGCTCAGGGCAAGGTTCATTATTGACCGAGACCCTGGCATGCCTCCCCATACCAGGGGCCCACGCCAGTGGGAAGCTACCTAGTCTGGTGGCAGTGGGCTGCACAAGTCTACAGTGGAGCCTGGAATTAACTAAGCATGGTGCTCCATATATCTCTATCATAACCAGTGTATGTCTGCCCAAACACCCAGATTATCTAACAGCGAACAAGCTTCGCCACTGGCGTGAAGTGGGACTATGTTTCCTGGGGAACCTCTTTCAGATGGGCAACTTCTCATTTTTGAGCAGCTCTCAGATGAATGTAAGATCCACAGAAGTCAGTTCCTGACTTTCCGGTAGGTAATAAATACTTGTTGCAAACACTAGAGTATGGTGAATGAGGAGATGCAAACACGTGCATTAGTGCATGCACTCTTCACAATGGGAACAGGCTGCATCACATGCAGCTATCATTAAGTGGTATTTGAGAGGTTTGGGACACTGAAATAGGATGGGCGGTCAATGACTTTGAGTGGAACAGGGCCTTAGCTTATCAACAACAGACGTTTTAAACAAATCCTATTTTCAATTCTGTGTAGATCATATCTCACCCCTGACAAGTCCAACTACATGTACCTGGGTACTCACCTGCTGAGTCCCCTGCAGCTCACCACAAACGAAACTTCAAAATATGCTGTGGAGCTACACTTCACTAGCACACTATTGGCATAAAGGGCACAACATTCTAGCTGCGGTTGCCCAACGTCGCAATCTTACCACTGGGGAGGCATGCCCGCTTGGTCTCCTTAAACACACTACAAAAAACAAGCATTGGCAAAGCCAATAGGTCTCACCTATGCAAGAACTATTGGCTTTGCTAATGTGTTTTTAGCCATGTTTTACACCTGCATGGCTGCTTTTCAGCATGGCTAAAAATTAGTAGTGTAAAGGAGAGTGGCATGGAGTGCTGTAGAGTGGAATAGCAAAGAGTGGAGTATAGTGTTGTAGAGTAGAGTGGCAGAAAGTTTTGTGTATCGGAGTGGCATAGAGTGGAGTAGAGTGGCGTACAGTGGAGTAGCATGGAGTAGAGTGGACTGATGTAGAGTGCATTGGCAGGGGTGTAGCTTTCAGGGGGGTAGTTACACCCCCCTAATAAATGTATTATATAATACATAGTTGGGGACAGGAGCTTTCAGTCAGGTATGATAAGGTGTCAGTCTGATTTCACCTTGGATTTTTAAATACTAACTCAAAAACACATAAGCGTGCCGAAGAAACCATATATAAGAGTAGGGGTTGTACGAAGGAATGGAAAAAGATATGGGGACCATGGCGAAAGTACAGGGAGGGGGGAGGGGGCTTGGAAGAGTAACCATGCAACTGTTCATTCCAATTGTGTACTGCTGTACTGTTTTGGCTGATCACCACGATGTTATCTTTTAGTCTGATTGTTGCTCACAGATCACTGTGACTTAGTACTACGAGCTGTGCGAAATAAATAAACAGAATTAAAAAAAAAAAAACACATACACACTCGTCTTTGTTTTGAAGGTCTTAAAATATGGTTACTTTACAAAATACTGTGTTCTAAGTACCCCACACAATCTGTCCTCGTTTCCCTTTCTACTGGCACCTAAGCCCCTCATGTGCTGCTTTTCATTTAATGATTAACATGATATGCCAGAGTGCTTGTTGGAAAATCTGAAGTTCACCCCCCAAATATTACTGACCAAGCTATGTCACTGTGCATTGCCATAGAGTCTTGCTGAGTATAGTGGTAGAGTGCAATGGCATAGGATTAAGAGGTATACAATGTAGCGTCATAAAAATGCAGTGGTATAGATTAGACTGTTGCATAGGGGGCAGAGTCTGTCTTCTGACAAAGATGGCCACCTGATTCTGGAGCTTCGTTGCACTGGAAGACCCCGGGGAGCATAATGCTGATAATGGCGGTCCTCAGTCATCATGGAAGTTGGGAAAACATCCTCCTGTGTGAGGACTACCGATAACTGGCCCTGGAGGTACTGTTCATACTTCAAAACGTTTGACACAGTTACCAGCCTTGTGGTTGTAACAAGCCTGATCTTGTCATATCTAGTCAGACCGCATGGAAAAGTGTTTCAGTACCATGGACAGCAGCTCTCAGCCTCTGAAATTCCTCTTCAGGGCAGGGCTGGGCCGCTTTTGCCGTTTATTGTCAAACTCGTCAGACAACTGAAATAACGGTTACACAAGCGATATTAACATTGTCATTGAAGCGTAGCAGCCTGTTTATGCTCCATCAAGTTCCAGCGTTAACTAACCCTGGGCGTAGGACTACGCTACGCTCGCGTAGTTTGCGCAACACGTAGCACAGTGCAAAAACGCGTAGCATAGCGGGCATTTTTTGCCTGCTCACGGCAACCGCAAGCCAGCAAAATAACATCCCGGCAAGACTTTTTCCTCGTTCGCGATCAGCAACATCAAGATGCCGATCGCGAGCGTGGAAAATAAACCTCCCGGCGAGATTCTCAACGCTGAGAGGTCAGGTTTCTCATTGTGAGTGGTCGCGTATGCTCTGGACTGCTCGCGATGAGAAACTACCAGTCCGCGTTGAGGAAGCTGCCGCTCAAGTACAAATCTACTTGAGCGGCAGAAAACGACCGCTTGCACTGTACAAGATGCTGTTTGCAATGATGGCACAGAGCGGACAAGCATCCGGCAATGTGCAATCAGTGCGAACAGCATTTTGCACGGTGCACTACGCAGATCACGTAGCTACGCGTAGCTTGCGTAGTGCAAAGTGCACTTCGCATAGCTACGAGTAGCGCTACTACGCGAACTACACCCAGGGACACGGAGTCATGGAGCCTGATCTGCGCTGAAGGGCACCAAGTTTATCTGTACCATGGACAGCACTCTCAGCCCCAGTAATTCCTTGCAATCCTGCAGGGCTAGAGGTGCCGGTGTTTTTACTGCTTAATGTCGTATCTCCTGATAGCTGAAAGTGCCATTGAAAATACAGCATAACAGCCTGTATGTGGCACTTTAAAATTCCTCTGGGGTCCTTGTCATTCTGTCAATCTGTGATCCGCAGACATAGAGAACATTTCATGGGGAGGTGATTCTTTTATATAAGAACTAAGCAGAACAGTAAACATGCAGGAAATTGTATGTTGTGTTTGCACTGGGGACATTTTAGGAACTGAGAATGCATGGATCAATCCATCAATCAGGGTTTTTGTAGAGCGCACTACTCACCTGTGAGGGTCTCAAGGCGCTGAAGGAGGGGGGTGTGAGCAGCTACGTTGAGGTCATTCGAAGAGCCAGGTCTTGAGGTCCTTTCTGAATTGGTGCAGTGTCTGCCTTTGTCAGAGGTGAAGAGGGAGTTTGTTCCAGGTCTTGGCTGCGAGGTAGGAGAAGGTTCTTCTACCTGTTCTGGTCCTGTAGAAACGATGGCTAAGGAGAGGTCAGCTGAGCGGAGGTTTCTCTTGGGGGCATGGAAGGAGATTCGGTCGTTGAGGTATTGGGGGTCTGGTGTTGTGGAGGGCTTTGTAGGTGTTTGTGAGCAGTTTGAAGGTTATTCTTTTTTCGACGGGGAGCCAGTGAAGGTTGTGGAGGTGTTGGGTGATGTTGTCATGTCGTGGGATGTTGAGGATGAGTCTAGCTGTGGTGTTCTGGGCGGTCTGGAGTTTCCAGAGGAGTTTTTTGTTGGTTCCGGCCTAGAGGGTGTTTCCGTAGTCCTGTCTGCTGGTGATGAGTGTGTCAGTGGCGGTTTTTCTGGAGTCGGGGGGTCCACCTGAATGTCTTGCAAAGTATGCGGAGGGTGATGAAGCATGCGGAGCATACGGTATTGATCTGGCGATTCATGGGGTGTGAAGAGTCGAGTATGATGCCGAGGTTGCTTGCGTGGTCTGCTGGGGTGGGCGGGTTCCGAGGGTGGGGGCCACCAGGTGTTGTCCCATACAGAGAGGGTGGAGCAGAGGATGAGGACTTCAGTTTTCTTTGGGCAGAGCTTCAAGCAGCTGTTGCTCATCGAGGTTGCGATGGCTTTCCTCCCTTGCAAAATTTATGAGACGATAGCCCCACCTGTCCTTTTTAACTCTGAAGCGTAGATATCCTACAAGGTCTGGGGAGCCTGAAAGCCAGCTATACCCAGCTCTCCACAAGGTAAAATATACTTATGACAACACATCAACTGAAACACACTACAGTGCAGAGATATATCTGCTAAAAGGAAGCACTTGTTTTTCCGACGCATGCTTTCACGATTCTCAAGGAGGACTATTCTCCTAAAAAAAAAAAAGCATGCCTGATGCCAATTAAAGCACGTGTTACACTATATAGCATCGCCTTTGTACTGAAATACAGCGCAAAGTTACAAAAAATGTATGTCAGCTGCTACAAAAGTGAAACATACATTACAGCAAATCACCAATTGTAGTATAGTGCTACCGCAATTAAATACAGCACCAATTACACCAGGATACCAGCGCAGAGTAGTCTACTGCGCACCCCTCCTCACTGCACATACCTTCCTGGCCATCTCGATGGGGTTGAAAAGGCCTGCAGTTGACAAGGCCTCGGTATTCCTCTCAATCTTTTTTTTCTTTTACCTTTTTGTGACTTTTTCCTTACGGGGGTATACTTGGGCTCCCTGGCCGCCTGAACACGAAACCAGTCTGCCTCTGTTTCAGGGCTCTGAATGGACTGGCAATACCAGCAGCAATTGACCTTAACTGATATCGGAGGGGAAACCCTGGAATTGGGGCCCCCCAGCCAGATGCAACCTGCCTTTCACACATGACATTGAACACCTCCCCAGAGCTGGACATGGGTTCCTTGCTCTTAGGCAACTGTTTGCTCGTATACATTAGAGCAAGATCTGCTCCTTTTCAGAGAGCCAAGGTACTGCTGATAAAACCTGGATCCCTTGTCTACCACTGGTCTGTGTACTTGTTTCCATGGGTGGACACCGCCAATCAGATCTGGACTAAATTGATAATCCTGATGTCCCCCAGTGATGAGGAGGATATACGGATTGTCTACACTTGAGATCACAGGCTGCACCAGGATTGCTCTCTCCATGGATATTAACTGTTGTCAGCCCAGAAAGGCATCTGGGAAATCTACGAGGCAGCTGCTCATCACATAGGTGGTCTCTCAAACTAAGTCTTCATTCTCTTTGCAAGGTCCTTCGGAGCCCACAATGAATAGGATCCTCAGAGAGGGATTTTAAATAGGTCATAGGCTGGAGGCAATGGGTGCCGAAACGATGTACCTCACCACCGAGACAAAGTGATACGTGCTGAGATCTCTGGTTTTCAAGACAAGGTGGAGGCACTGGACCACAGTTTATCCTCTTTCGAATCCAGGGTCAAGCTCCTGTCAGACAAGGACTTGGAACTTCATGCCTTGCGGAACAAAATTGTGGACCTTGAGGACCGAAGCCGTTGGGATAATGTACGCTTCTTTGGGATCCCTGAGAAGGCAGAAGGTGCGGATGTTACAAGATTTTTCTTCATGATTTCCTGCCAACCCTCCTTGGGATCACCTTTTCACCGCTGCTTGAGGTGCAAAGAGTAAATAGAATAAGAAACTCAGCCTCTTCTGGTCCGAGACATATTACTGCCAGCTTCCTTCGGCATGAGCAGGTGCATTAGATCTTGAGAGCGGCAAGGGCTCACGGGCCCCTCCGACTATGATGGTTACAAGATACAGGTTGCAGCAGACTTCTGTAAAGAGAAAGGTGATTGGAGGAAGGCTTTTCTCTCTCTTCAGCCACTCTTCCGCAAATAGGACATCAAAAATGGCCTCTTTGAGCAGGCGTGTATGTGGCTCACCATTGGACGGCAAATCCAAAAGCTTCTTTGATTCAGGGGAACTGCTGGCCTTTTGGATGGACTATGTGAAGGGGACATGGACACTTCCCAGTGCCCTCCTGATCTTCCTGATGTGGAGGAGGACCCTCTTGCCCAGAAGAGCCCTGAAACACATACTCAAAGGCCCTGGCACCAGGAGAAAAATTAATTCATGCAGTGTGACATGGAGAAGATATTAAAAGCAGTTGTGGAACACACACAGGACAGGAGGGCACAACAAATCCTGCTCACCACTCAAACCGGGCCTGCCTGCAGTTTGATGGCTGTTGTGCCGGATGCAAATGTTGATCCTTCAGAATTCCTCCAGCCTGCAGACTATAGACTGCATATTTGTTATTGATGGCGCTGCCTTTTCTTCCTGGCTGACTTTGGCACATTTGTTTATTGTAGTTCCTTATTATTGTAGTTGATGGTCATGTCTGAATTTGCTTGTTGGTGGTTCGGCAAACCAAATATCCAGTTACCCTCCTCATCTGCAGAATACCCTGCTATGTTACGCTCCATTTGATTTTTATAGATTATGGCACAAATGGCTCTCCTCCCTTGTCCCTGAGCATATACTTTATGTGGTAATGATTCACAAGGTTGGATTCCACCCCCCGGTACACTGATTTGTCTAGTGCTAAGACACAGCGGGTCCTATCTTCACATCAACTGCCCTTCCAATCAGCATGTAAGCATCAGAGCAGGCCCGCCTTTCTCTTTCATGTATCGCTCACCCAGCCTTTGATTTTTGACACACCACTAATACTTTGAACTCTTTGCAGGGTCTGCTTCCCAACACCCTTGTTTCTTCTCGACCACTGGGCCCCAGGACCTCCCAGATGCGATGGTCCCTCAGGTGTAGACCTGCTGACCATAGTTGATAGGACATGCAGTGCAGTGTGCTTGTTTGTATGGTTGTTTTTTGATTTGCATAGCAGTGTGTTTATTTGTGCATTGTTCTTTTCTTTTCTCTCCCTACCTGTTTCTTATTTTCTTTTCCCTTCTTTCTCTCTTCTGTTTTCTCTATCTCCCCCGTCCCTTTTCCTCCTGTCTGATCTCATCTGTCCCTCCCACATCCCCTAGACGGTTAGTGAGACCTGACTAACGTTCCGGCCCGCCCAATCATTCTTGACACTTAGAATCCCCCTTGGTTCTCGCAAACTTCATGTCCGCACACACGTCTTTGCATATTTTTTCCTGGAACGTCATATGGTCTTATGCATTATATCAAGGGTAAAAAAGTGCTCTCCTATCTCAATTCCAAATGCGTTGATATAGCTTTCCTTTAGGTGATGCATCTCACAGAGGCAGAAGCTGAGAAGCTATGGCGGGATTGGATGGGCAAAAGATATACGATTGCTGTCCTTTGCGAGTGGCAGATTAACTATTAGCGTCCCGGAAACTTGGTATAGCTATTTTGATCAAGAAAACATTGCCCCATGTTGTGCTCAAAACAGGATTTGATTGAGAAGGTCGCTGTGTGTTCGCCAAGCTAAAGAGTAATGGGAAGGTACTATGCGTAGGTTCAGAGTATGCACCCATAGGACCAAAGCGCACCTTCTTCAATTCACTTGGGCTTTGACTGAAACAGACACCGCCAACATCCTGATAGGCATTTAGACAGGGCACGATAGGTGATTCTGCTGGGCCTACCTTCTGATAAATGTGTGATTATGAAGTAGGTGCCCCACACACTTAGCTATAGAGCCCGCTGTTTAATAGGCGGTATCCGCTGAATTAACAGAGAGACCAGTAGGGTTGTAGTTATCACCTACTTTCATGGTCCAAATGTGCGCCATTTCCTTATAGTCATTTACCCTGAAGAAGACTCAAGACCTTTTAGGCTCATAAAGAGGGCGAAACATGTTGGCAACCCATAGATCTTAGGTCAGGTGATTCATTGCATTTCGCTATATGAAGTTTTAGTGAATTAAGTATACTTTGATGGTTTATATTTACTCTTGCCCAGAAAAAAAGCAGCACCCAGTATATTGGATAGAATGGGACTATCTATGTGCCACACTTTGTAAATTTGGCCTTGGTAATGACTTCATCTCTAGAGTGAGATGGCTCTATGACTCCACCTTGGCACAGGTTAATTGCCGGGGCTTTCTTTCTGATTCCTTCCGGATCCCTAGGAGTACCCGTCAGGGTTGCCCATTCTCCCCCTGCTATTTCTCCTTACGTTGAAGCCATTAGCGGCGTTACTTATCCAATGGAATAAGATCAAAGGTATCCTTACGCCTGGAGGCCCCGCCACACTGTACCTAAAAGCAGACAACATCTTACCCTGTCCGCCTTACCCTCCTCCATTCCCACGGTGCAGTATCCAGCTACAAGGTGAAATGGGGAAAGAGCAAGGCGTTGCTACTGTCGCGAACTACCACATGTGCCACCACTGTTTGTTATCCTTTCCAGTGAAATCATTTTTGCCTTCGGTATTTGGGCATCTTAGTTAACAGGGGCCTGGAGCGCATGGTGAAGGATAACTTAGACCCACTTATGGAGCGAATGCGATTGTATATCGTGTAGTGCCCTGTGATATAGTTCATATATTACTGGATTGTCCTGCCATTCACCCCTTTTGGACAGCAGTGGGGTCTAGGCTCCGGGAATACATTGATTTGCCTTTGCCACTATGGCCCCCCCTTAATTCTCCTCTATGACCGTTTGGACCTTTCCGAGCTGACCTGCCATGCCCATCGTCTGTTCGTCCCTGCCCTTGCAGCTGCCAAGATCTGTATTCTACGACAATGACCTCCTCAACAACTGGTGTTACATGAGGAATGGCTTGCAGAGATTAACAAGACCGCATCCTATGAAAAGGTAATTTACAACTTAATGAACAAAGAGGATATTTTTCTTCTCATGTGTCTCTATTTCTGCAGGATGAACCCCCCCCCCCCCCAAATAAATAATGATGACTCTTGATTCTACCTCATCACCATCAATGCTCACCGCCCACCCGCATCCCCCACACATTACAATCCTTGGGCTTTGCCTGAACGGCCCATCTCTCCACCCATTTTTTCTTGCTTTGTAGTTTCGTCTTCCCTCCCTACTTTCCTTCCTGATCATTTAAGGCTTATCTTCTCACTCCTCTCCATCTTTATTCTCCCTTTTCTATATTTTAGCATTGTCTGATAGTGCTGCGTGTATTGTAAACAGCATTTGTATCTTAAAATGGATTATTGCTGGATTTGGATGTCATGGTATTTGCTATTATTTTTAAGTACTTAATTTATACCAATAAAATAATTGCTAAACAAAAGAATCGAGTGTTGCATAGCAGAGCGTAGTGTGGTGGAGAGTAGAGTGGTAGAG
This sequence comes from Triturus cristatus, assembly GCF_964204655.1. Lineage (NCBI taxonomy): Eukaryota > Metazoa > Chordata > Amphibia > Caudata > Salamandridae > Triturus > Triturus cristatus. The sequence goes on from NC_140582.1 coordinate 853,860,211, forward strand.
AGTGCAGTGGCATAGAGTGGTGCAGAGTAGACTGGCGTAGAGTGGTGCAGAGTAGAATATGGTGCTGTAGAGTCAGTTGCATAGAGTGCAGGGGCTTAGAGTGGCGTGCTACAGAGTGTGGTGGCACAGAGTGTAGTGATGCCCAGTAGAGTGGTGTAAAGTGCAGAGTAGAGTGGCGCAGATTTCAGTGGCATAGATTGCGGTGTTGTAGAGTGGCGTAGGGTGCAGTGGTGTATAGTGCATTGGCGTACAGCGCAGTGGCACAGACCGGTGTTGAGTAGTGGCGTTTAGTGCAGTGGTGCAGAGTGCATTAGCGTAGAGTGGTGCCGAGTATAGTAACGTAGAGTGTGGTGACAGAGTGCAGTGGCATAGCATTCAGCAGCGTACAATGCAGTATCGTAGAATGTAGTGGCATAGATTAGAGTGGTGCATAGTATAGTGCAGGAGTGCAGGGGATGCAGAGTTGAGTGGCATAAAGTACAGTGGTGTACAGTAGAGTGGCAGAGGGAGTAGTGGCATAGAGTGGTGCAGGGTGGAGTGGCGTAGAGTGCAGTGATGCAGAGTAGAGTTGTGTAGAGTGCAGAGTGGAGTGGCGTAGAGTTCAGTGGTGGAGAGTGCAGAGTAGTGTGTCAGAGTGCAGTGGAGTAGATTAGAGTGGAGTAGAGAACAGTGGAGTAAAGTACAGAGGTGCCGTGCAGGGTGCAGTGAAGTAGAGAGCATTGGCATAGAGTACAGTGCTTTAGAGTTGAGTGCCATAGAGTACTGTCACAGGGAGTGTAGTGGCGTAGAGTCGAGGTGTAGATTGTTTCAGAGTAGAGTGGAGTGGTGCAGGATAGAGCCCAGTCGCGTAGGGTAGAGCAGCGTACAGTGTAAGGAAGTAAAATTGTGCAGAGTGCAGTGGTGCAGAGTGGCATACAGTGGATTGCCGTATAGTGCGGGGGTAGAGTTGACTCTTAGAGTATAAAGTGCACTGGCGTAGAGTGTATTGGTATAGACTGCAGTGGTGTAGGGTGCAGTGGTGCAGAGTGGCACAGAGTGGAATTGTGCAGAGTAGTTTGGAGTGGCCTAGACTGGAGTGGTGTAGAGCAGTGCTCAATTTCAGTCAGTGGTTTCCAGTGCTCGCGACCTGCACTTAATTATCAACCCCAGCACTTATGACAGTCTGCCACATGGTGGAGCTCTCTAATTAAGAAATTGGCACAACAACAGTTGTTTATTAATTCCATATTCATTAAAAAATACTTATACATGCCATCAAAACCATTCTTATAGATAAGGGGACCTTGAATAGTATAAATGATCACACTTGTACCAGTGTGGTGGTGAGTTGTTGTCACTGGCAGTGGTGGCAAAAGCAATGGGTGGTGCAAGCTGCAATGATCTCCTCAAAAGGCCCTGGCCCTTACTTTTTTACAAATTAAACGCTGTCAGTAGAGTGCAGAAGCAAAGAGTTCAGTGGTGTAAAATAGAGTGGTGTATGATGCATTGGCAAAGAGCACAGTGGTACAGAGCAGAGTGGCGCAGAGTGCAATGGCGCAGTGGCGTGGAGTGGTGTAAAGTTGGGTGGTGCAGAGTAGAGTGTGTTGGCGTGGAGTGGTGCAGAGTAGACTGGAGAGGCGTAGAGTGGATTATGCCTGGTGTGGTAGCACACTGCCATTACAGACAACACGTTTTAAAATGAAATGACCATTACATTTGTGCAGACATACAATTTACAACAAACATTATATAGCACAAACAATAACGTGTGGAAATGGTTTCACCTAGTATAATGATTTGTTGTGATCATATTAAATTATTTGTTTCCAACACACTCTAGAATTAACAATTTTTTTTTCTAAATTCATGTTTGTAATTCTAATATATTTTGAAGTACTTACAGCGTTCATTTAAATGTTGCTGTGTGCTTGAAAAAAATCCTTCCCTACCCCCAATATCCAGCAAGATTGTCACATAAATCCACTCACTTTGAAGTCAGATAAAGAAAGTAAACACCATGCTCCCTTGGAAGACAGAGCCTGACATTTGACGTCAGTTTTTGAATGCACAGCAAATGTAACAAGGTAAGAAAAAGATTTGCAACCTGTTTACAGAAAGAAGCACTCGTGGAACAATACAAGGGGAGTTGGTGTGAAAAAGCAATGCTACTTGGGAGGGATGAACTCACCCTGGAAAGCCTAAAACAAACAAAGCCAGAAAATAGAAAGCCAGAAAATGGGATTAACAAACCACAAAGCCAATGGTAAATGGTACGCAACGGGCAGAATGCATTCCCGGAGAAGTTTTCGGAATGTCCCCCAGATGTATTTAGCAAACCAGACAGGCTTTGACATAAAGCACAGACACGCTTCCTTGGCCTTGCATTGCTGCTAGTTAAACGCACATTTACATTGAAATGGTGAGCCACCTCGCCCCCTTCTGTGGCAGCATGGGTTCACGTTAATCAGATGGGCAGAGAGCAAGGCATTAAGACATAAGTAGGCAAGGGGTCTTCGCAAACACAGCTTCTCCACCGACTGGGATGCTAAACTCGTCAAGATCCAGACCATGATTGTTCCCTCCTCCTGAACCCCTATGTGCTACCCCACCGTAGATTGGTATTCCTAAAAACTCTAGCATGCTTTCTGCTGCCCACAACAATCCTCTCATCTTAAATAACCTGTCCCTCACCTCTTCATTAATTGCATCGCAACAAGAAATGATTACTATCCCACTCAACTTTCGGCACCCCACCTTCCCATGTGCCTTGGTTTGAACTTTAGGACTATGGCACATCATTTGTACGGTACAAATTGTACTATTGCAGGACACAATGAATACCTTCCAGCCACCTGTTCAGGAAATCGCCGCTAAACCATGCACATCTAATGTTTCACAGACAGATTGTAATGCTGTACTGTAAGGCCGTGTACCGCAATCGGGCAGACAAATGAATGCAAATATAATACTGTACCTATGTGCCAAGTTAAAAATGTTTGTTAAAAAAAAAGACACTAAAAATCTTTTTTTAAAACAGTACGACTAAAAGTGCAATTTAAATGTAATGTAAAATCTAAATTATTTGATTGTTTAAGTCACTGCGTAAATTGTCTAGAACTGTAAAGAATTAGTTGGACAGATTTTGAAGTTTTACCTTTCAAGTTCCTTTGGCTTATACTTCCACCATGTGTCTGGTTCACGGAATGCAACTGTGTATTTGTGCTGTACAGCCTGAATAAAAACAAATACAAAAATAAGTTTAGAACATCACATTACTTGTTCCTATTTATCCATCAGCACAGACTCAGAAGGGAAAAGGGTTAGAACTTTAAAAGCTGTGCATAACTATGCATCATTAGTTTAAAGTTGCCGGCATGGAGTCAGTTAGGTTTATAGATTAATTACTCGTTTAGACTGCCCCCCATTCCTCCGGTACGTCTCCTGTAAATAGGCAGTCTGAATCTTCTCGCCTTTCAGATATTGGAACAAAACTGACGTTTATCAGGGTCTCCTTGACATTATAGGACAGAAACGTAAATGCGACACAAGATGAACAAGCATTGGCATAGCCAATAGGTCTCGCCTTTGAGACCTTATAAGTGTTTAGCCATGCAACAGTTGCATAACTAAATACTTATAAGGTTCCAAAAGCGAGACCTATTGGCTATGCCAAGCGGCCCTGCGGCCGCGAAAGTGAAAGTAGTCGCGGTAAAGCCCGGCGCGCGCGCCCGCGCACAGGCACTGTAGCTCTAGGCTGGCCTGGTAGCACCTTTTGGAGCCCTCTCAATAAGTCTCGCCAGACCGGCGCATGCGCTGGGTCAGGCGAGACCTAAAAACGAACTGGGCGTGGCCAATCAAGATGGCGGGTTAGAGGCTTCTGGCCGAGCTCCCGTCGGTATCAGTGTAATCCTGCCTTGATCCTCCGTCTGTATGGCCATCCTCCACCCTCCCCGCCCGCACTCCTCCAGCTGACAATGACGTGGGAAGGCTGTAGGAGGATCCCTGTGGCCCTCGGGACCGTCGAACAGCAGACAGAGACGGGTAGGCCTCTGATCGGACCACGTTGGACCTCCCTGAATCCAGGCATGTAAAGGGCCGCAGCCCCGGATCAAGGACCGAGAGCCTGGGAGGAGCGCACACCGCCCTCAACCAGCCCAGCAGGTACACACAGAATAATAAAATGGTCATTAACATATTATTACTCTGTGTACCACCGTCCGCGCTAGTGCAAGCGTGATGGTAGGGCGGGCAAACAGATTCCTGCCTATTGCAGGATGCTCAGTGCGCATGACAGGTTGGCCGGCTGTCTACAGTGAGTTCGTCCTGGGGTCGAGACTGTCGGCTGGGTGGTGGGGGGCAAATACAAGCTCTCTAGCACTTGCTACATATGGTCCATGAGGAGTAAAGCAGCGCTGCAGCTGGAGCCTGCGAGCCACGTTGTGTGCCCTAATCGCACCGGAGGCCCTGAAAGGGATCACAGGAGCGGTCCCAAAACAGAAGGGTGGTGAGGTGAGCGCCGATCCCTAAGCAGGTGGGTGCACTGCTCTACCTGCGACCCCAGAACTCGACCTGGTAGGAAAAGAGCCTGTGGAGGTACCTTGACACGTGGGCCTGCTGCAGCACCACACTGGGCCAGCACTGAAGACCTGCCGGTCTCCACTGAGACCTTTCCTCCTTCTGCCTTGTTGACTCCTGAGGCTGGGTGCCATCATGCGCAGTGAAAACCCTGGGAAAAGAACTGGAGAGGAGCGCCTCACATTGCCCATCAATCAAGCAAATTAAATGAGCGACTGGCCTAGTGGGGTGAAACTGTGCTGCATGGTCCTGCTGCTGGGAGGCACCAGCATGGCCTTGACTGTTTTGATCCCTGGGTGCCTGGGTTTTGGTCCAGCCAACAGCGGGAGCCTATTGATCTGACCATGCTGGTGGAGGTTCCTACCTACAGGTGCTGCAATTTTGGCTGGGGACTTTAGACCCGGAGAGTTGTGGAGCACATGCGACCATGCGCCTGATCAACAGGGAGTAAGAGTGTTGGGCACGCATACGGTACAGAAAGGGACCAGGAGCAGAACTCGCATGTGCGGTTTGTTAGGTCTCGCCTAACCCAGCGCATGCGCTGGTCTGGCGAGACTTATTGAGAGGGCTCCAAAAAGTGCTACCAGGCCAGCCTAGAGCTACAGTGCATGTGTGCGGGCACGCACGCCGCGATTACTTTCACTTTCGCTGCCCCAGGCCGCTTTGATGTTTGATCGCGATCACTTTCGCGGCCGCACGGCCACTTGGCATAGCCAATAGGTCTCGCTTTTGGGACCTTATAAGTATTTAGTTATGCAATTGTTGCATGGCTAAACACTTATAAGGTCCCAAAGGCGAGACCTATTGGCTATGCCAATGCTTGTTTTAAAGAGTTGGCTGGCCGCTGCCTGTGAGGGTATCGGTTCGGGCACTGCAGGGGTGCGCGGAGCTCCTCCTGCTATTCAAAAGGTGATGCACCCCATCAGGACTGCAGGGCTCAAGGGCCAGCACTGTTGTAACCTTGTGCACTACTCCTCCCCAGGGAAGCGGACATCCCAGGGAGCACTGATGGTAATGAGGCAGTCCCGCCAGCCCCCCAGGTGACTGCTACAAACCGTAAAAACCTTATAGTCAAATGTAGGGTCAGTACGCCTGCCCCCGCGAGCCGCCCCCACGAGCCGCCCCGCCCTAATAGGCCCTGGACTGTGGAGTGCTGCTATTGCCCTGCAGCTACTACCGGTCCATTACAGCGTGCGCTAGAAGCCCCATAGGTGAGGCTGAACTTCATCCAGCTCCTGAATCATTGAGAGATAGCATAATTTGAGACAGCTTTCTCATGTCCAGCACACCTTGTAGCTGCTTAACAATGCATTTGCCTTAGTATCATTAGATATCGAACACGCTTTTGACTCCTTCAACAGGACGTACCTCTAGCATGTGTTGAGGAGATTAGGGATATGTACTAAATTTGTACAATGGGTCCAGCTGCTCTATACTGACCCTTGTGCGCGAGTGATCTCGGGAGGAGAGGTCTCAGACCTGTTCAGCCTGCATAGAGGGACCAGACCAAGGTGCCTTCTGTCATCACTCCTATTCGCACTCCCGATGGAGCCGCTGGCTGAGAGATTGCGAAGGACGATGGGCCCCTTGGGGATTACAGTGGGGGAGACCACTGATGCGGTCTCCCTTTATGGTGATGAAGCCCTGATATATCTAAGACGACCAATGTATTCTGTGCCCATACTTCTGAAAGTGATGCAGGAGTTTGGGGAATTCTTTGGGCTCTGGGTGAATCTGACAAAATCATAATTATACCCGCTGGGTTCCCTGACACGGTGTCGATTTAGAGGCTCCCGAAGGTAGGGCCTTCTTGGGAATTGAATGATGTCTGCTATATGGGGATTCGACTGGTACCTCCTGAACAATCATTCTTGGAGCTTCATATTGGAAGATAGTGGAGGGACAGCGGGCGACCATGAGGTCTTGGAGGGGTCTACCTCTCTCCCTCATGGGTAGAATCGCACTTGTGAAAATGATAATGCTTCCTAGACGTCTCTATGCGCTCCAAAGCACTCTGTATGTGATCCCTGGGCAGGACTTCAAAATGATTGATAGCCTCATTATCGATCTGCTGTGGGCTAATAGATGGAAACGTGTAGGGCTTACCACTCTACAAGGACATAGAGCCTTGGGGGTTTGGAGGTACCCAGCATAGAGCTCTACCATATTGCGGCGCATTTATGCAGTTCCCTGGCTCGACCTTAAGGACTTGTAGGGAAAAACCCGTCTGAGGGACTCCCATGCGGACAATGCGATACCTGTGTGTTGATGTGTGGGTCTCAGGTCCCACATGACACACCTGGTCTTACACATGTGTCCGAGATATGGGAGGGAGCGGTCAAAAGCGTGATCCAATGCGTGCCTTATGCCCCGGGCTTGCAGCTGTGGATTCGACAACCATTCCGGAAGATAGCAGATTCCATGTCGGTACAGAGATGGAAAGATGGAGGGTGTAATGCATTAGGTGACTTGTATCCTGGGGGGGCGATTCATCCCACAAGACAAAGCTGTGCAGAACTTTATCCTTGGTATGAAACATTATCTACAATATGCCAAAATTGTACCATAGCGGATGAGCTTTGGTCCACCTTTCTGGAGGTTCCATTGTGTTCCAATAACCTAGCAACTCTGTTGGGAATGGCAGGTTTGTGATTGATTTTGCATCTTTATATGGCGCTGCGCAGCAACCTTCAGGAGGCACCTCTCCGATCCAGACTAAATGGGATGGGATACTAGGCGACAGGGAAGGAATGGATACATATACACAAAGGGGTCTGCTAGATTTAAATAGATCCACTACAACGTTATCCACCATACATATCTCTCCCCATAACCTTGCATGCTATATATCCTGCACAATCAGATACGTGCCCCTGATGCGCAAGCCTGGCAGCAGACTTTATCCATATGGTTTAGTTTTGTACGATCTTATTTATCTATAGGCAGGCGGTGATTGATAATCTAAAAGTCTGAGCTGGCAAGTACAACTGGAAATGCAACAGGTATTATTGGGTCGGACCTCCAACCCGCCCCCCCCCCCCCCAGTAAAAAACCTATTAGGAAGTTTGTTCTACTTGGCTCGCTATTAGCAAAATACAGAATAGCTATAGTCCCCTAGATATGTGAATTGGCTTAAGAAAACCTCCGAATGGGCGACGGTTGGGGAAATTCGGATGAAAATTTTTCACAAAGATGAAAAACTGGAAGATAACTTGAGAGAGTGGCCAGCCATGCTATCTGACTTGAAAGAACCTCCTACAGAGGTCTTCCCAGTGGAACCAATTGAGTGTGGGCATGGTTGAATGATGGGTCTGCTTAGAGACTATATTTAATGCCACTGACTCAATCTTCCTTATGTATTGATATGCATTCTAGTATCTGGGAAGCTTTGTGCAAGAGTAGGGTGGGGGGATGTTGGGATAATTCACTTAATCATATTGCAGATTTATTCCTACTGTCTGTTAAACCACTTTGATGCTTATTACCATTCTCATTTGTATCCTATGAAACCTCAATGAAGATAGTTTAAAGAAAAAAAAGATGTAAACCTAACAAGACTAAAAGTATTGAACCAGGACTAAAGTTGATGCCAAAATAAACAACAAGCCGGTCAATGAGACACAAACATCTTAATTCAATATAGTTCCACCACTGCCAATCCCAACGCCACCCAAGTCACCAAACCCATACAGGCAACTATAAACAAAGCTAAAAGGTACACCACTGCACTAAACATCCCAACAACAATGACAGGATGTGTAAATTATGTTCTAATTCAGTAGTGTCTCACCTGACAGCAGTGCCCACTCATGAAATCACCTCAATAATGCAGACTTTCAGGGGAAAAGCACATTGACTCAATAACAGGGCCAGGTCAAAAAGAGATACTAGTAGCAGTGGGATGTGGACCACACAACGCCAATTATACTATGCTCCAAAGGACAGTGAATAAACGAACGGCCTAGGAGCACAAACATTGCTTTGCCATCAAAGGAGTCACAGTACTTGCGGCCAGTCTTTCAAGTCAACTCACGGGAATGTCCTATCAACGACGGTGTATTAAACTCCCAGGTTTCACAATCTTACTGCATGAATTACATATCTTCTAGTTTATGAAGAGAAATTAAAAAAAAGGACATTATGTTGCCTTACAGTGGAAACTCGCCAGCCTCCTCTTTTGCAAGGAGAATCTGATCATGATCATTGTAACAAGGGATTATGGCGAGGGATGCTGGCCAGGAGTAAGATGGATCATGTGTTTATAGTAAGGTTCTATGTGTCCAGCCCTGTTCTGTTCCAGAAAATACAGGAGGCTTATTAGTTATTTGTTGATCGGCCTTCCATATCACACAACTTGCTTTGCTGGCAATTGACTGTAGTGACTATATTATGTTCTGTTAAATGTATTTATTGGGTGCAACGAATGCCCATGGGCATCTTGGCGCTAGCTGTGATTCTGGAAAAGAAAGGTAAGAAAAGGAGAAAGTTCAGATTAATTTGCGGTAAAAAGCCATGTTATAAGGGCTTTTCTAAAAGTAAGAAGGTTGGTGAAAGATTTAATGTAGAGTGGTAGACTATTACAAGCAGTGGAAGCACTGAAAATAAAGCTGTGGCCACCCCAAGCTGCCAGTTTGAATCTAGGGATTGACACAAATTAGCAGAAGCAGTTCCTAGTGACCTTTTGGGCATGTACCAGAGAACTATTTTTAAAAAATGCAGGACCTTGGATCATGCAAGGCTTTGAAAACGATACAGAGAGACTTGAACATAAATCTGTTTTATCGGCAGCCAATGGAGCCTTTGAAGGTGTTTAGACACGGACTGATGCTTTGGGATATTGAAGAGGAGCCGTGCTGCTGCATTTTGAAGTGTTTGTAGCTTGTTGAGAGTAGACTTATGTGCATTTAAATACAGAGAATTACAGTAATAGAGTCTGGATATGGCAAGGAACAATACAAGTGTTTGTTGAACTTGTGGTGGAATGAAATGAAGAATCGTTTTAATAAGTTTAAATGTGTGGAAGACTTTGGATGAAAATGCATTGACTTGGTCTATGCAGGAAAGTTTGTCATTCATTTTGAACCCGAGATTGTGTGCTTTGCTCACTGGTGGGAGAGGATTACCCAGTTCCTGGAGCCACCAGTCGGGGGTCCAGAATGAAGTTTGGGTGCCAAAGAGCAGAACTTTGGTCTTGCTAGAATTAAGTTTGTTATTTTCATTTTTTCATTCAGACCAAAGTATGAACTCCTTGTCCTTCCTAGAGTTCATAAGCAGCAATAAAGTTTGTTGTCACCTCCATTTTGGATCAGGTTCCGCCTTTAACTAGCCTCATGGCTTTAACTAAGACAAGTCCGCTTTTTGTTTTGCCCAAGTATGATATAAACACCATGATCACGTGTTTCTCCACGTGACAGGTACTAGCGTCTGCAAACGGTTTCCGCAACTTACGAAAAGTATTCAGGTAAGCCTATACTTAAGGCTGTTTAAACCTTGGACGTAAATGAATTTAAAACTCTCGTTCCTTTCCATGAGGAACTGACTAATAATCAATATGTCTTTGGATTGGGTCATGTTATCACTATATTTGCGATTTGTTTTTACGAAATCGCTTCAGTTGTCATTATGATTTATGCTCCGTTTTTTTAATCTTCCCGCCATCTTAATCTTGCTCCGATATTCTTGCAGGCTAAAAGATTTATTCAGCTTCACGGATCGTCACGTAATTATAACACAGCGCACACCAATTATCCTTGGAACCGTGTAATTCTATTTTTCATCGGAGAAGTGCCAGATGGGACAACCCTAGGGCATTTCAATATGTCCTTCGTATACATTTGAGGTAATAAAACTACTTATGAACTACGATTTTCAACTGGAGAACATTGGGCCACATTGAAAATATCTGTTATACTCTTCCACAGCTTTCGAGTGATTATATTGCAAACAACTCGCCATTATCATCTATATCAAGACAGCGAAGACTCGCTACTACTAGGATAATCCATGTAAGTTTATGACGAATGCTTGTGCGAATGCCACAGTGAACACCATGTCCGAACACTGTCAGAATTGTAGAAATCCCTCTGAGGCTCAGTGCCATGTTTTCTTTTCTTCTCTTATTTTCAGAGTTATTCGAATAAGATCGGCTGATCTTCTCTCCATTTGACAGAGGTAAACAAGTCAGTATTAAGGGTAGCTGTTGTTGTGATAAGTGGTTGGACGTCCCACTGTTACTTATAAAGATTTTTGTCATTTTTAATTTACAGGTCCTGATGAGAGACCCTGAAACTAAGGGGTTTCGAAACGCGTAGACCATTGGGTGCGACCACAAGATTTTTGAATTTGTCAAAAGCAATAATATTGAGAGCAACTAGGCTAACAATATTTTCTGTGGTCTCAGAAAAGTATATTGAGTTGTTTATGTTTTTTTGAGAGACTGATTGAGATGAATGAATGGTTTGTGGTACCAGTGTGTTTGGAGTGAAGAATCGTTTGGTGTCAAGAATGTTTGAAATGAGTGATTGAATGGTGTGAAATATATTGTTCAAATTATGTCCCATTGTTGTGAGGTGTAACCCTTTTTTTGATTTTTGTAATATGGAAGGTTGATAAAGTATTTTTGATATAAATAAATTGATGGATTAAGTTGACGAAAAGAAAGGTCTCAGACGCATTTTGTTGTCTCCCAAAATGTGCCCTCATAAGTTGTTTTGAGGTTCAAGAATAGTTGCAGTCCTAGCAAATTTGTTGTTAATTCTTATTACGGGACCAGCTTTACTGCCTTTGGCCTACCTCCAGTCTTGGTTTGGGTTTTCTTGGCAGAGTATTCTCTGCGAGAGGTGAATCTGTGTTTAAATCACAGATATTTTTTTTAATTAATAGTCTTTTTCCTTCCTGAATCAGTACATCACAAAACTCACACATGTTCCTTGTTTGTCTGACAGTATGACTGAAAGTGACACCTTTGCTTACAGCGAAGAACATATAAAAAATCTTTTAGACGCCCCTCCCCTTTTTGCATCATCTTCACTTAGTGTTTCAGCAAAATATCAAAATGAGTCTGACAAACTCCTAAGACTTAAAAAGAAGCAAATACGAACAGATCTTTATGGACACTTTCTAATTCAACATCTGAAGACAGGCACTATCCCAGGTGGACTACAAATTAGAAACATCCCGGTCATCTTCACAGAGGACCCACTTTACTAAAAAGGATACAGTTTGATTGAGACTAAATGTAGCAGAGACCTGATGGTCCTGACAGTGGAAACTGCTCAACGCATTTCTAAACAACAACTTGAAGAAATCGCAATATTAGAATCAGAAATAAAGACCAACCAGATCATTACGGATTCAAAAACTCTATTGGACAAAGTAGAAAAAGAAATTGCAGAATTCAAAGATTATACTGTTAATCAAAAAAGCAACAAATTCGAAAAAGATAAAAGAAATTTTTCTTTAACAAAAGTCTATCCATACCTACAGACCATCCTTGGTGTACAATCTATCTAAGAGATCGTTAAATAAGGATGAACAAAGTATCTTGGAAAAAGGTCTCTCTTTTGTTACAGCAAAACATACTGACTTCGTTCGTTTGAAAACAGAGACTATAGAATTCTGTAGAAAGATCAGACTTAAAACTTTCTTCATGATGAATCCTTATACAGAAACCATTGATGATACTGGTCTAAAGAAAAAATCTTTATTTTGCCCACCGACTAATAAAATTCCAAAGGAAGTAGTCATCTTCGAAAAAACTATTCTCTCAGCTATTACTGAGATGGAAAATAAAAAAAAGATGGGTCAAGCACAACACGACAAAATCACAGATGGAGGCTTTATCTAATCTTCAAAATGATGACTCCATAATAATTAAACAGGCAGACAAGGGTGGTTCAATAGTCATATTGAACAAATCTGACTATACCCTTGAGGTCATGAGACAATTAGATGACACAGTGTGCTACTGAAAAATCAACAAAGATCCCACTTTGGAATTACAAAACATTCTCTTTCCACTTCTAGACACAGGACTTCAGCAAGGTTTCCTTTAAAAAAAATAACATGACTTTTTGCAAAATAAAAATCCAAGGATCCCTCTATTCTACGTACTTCCCAAGATACATAAAAATGTGACAGCACCACCGGGTAGACCTATTATTTCTGGCTGTGACTCCATGATGGAGCCTATCTCTAAATGTGTTGACTACTTTCTAAAGCCATTCATCTTTGAAATACCATCGTTCTTAGGTGACACAACAGATTTTATTAACAAGTTGGCAATAATAAATTTTGAACAGGATAGTCACTATCTGGTTACGCTAGACGTGGTCTCGCTTTATACTCAGATCCCACAGGATGAAGGACTCTCAGTCATTGGTTCATATTTGGAAAGTCGATCTAGCCCCAAAGTTCCCACCAAGTTCATAATGGAACTAGCCAGTTTTGCACTAAAGAAAAACTATTTTAATTTCAACGGTGACTTTTATTACCAAGTCAAAGGAGTTGCGATGGGGTGCCCCTTCGCACCGGAGCTAGCAATACTCTTCATGGCTAAATTTGAGGAGAAATTCGTCCACAACAACAATCCTTTTTCTCAATTCATCGGAAATTGGACTCGTTACATTGACGATGTTTTTATGACATGGACTAGCACAGAAGAGAACCTTAAAACATTCCATTGTTGGCTAAACAATCGCACTGAGGACATTAAATTCAGTTTAAATTATTCCAAAACAAAGATTCCATTTCTTGATGTTGAGGTATATCCATCAGATAATGGACTTGTGACTACTTTATTCAAAAAGCCAACTGATCGAAATAAGATGTTACATTTCACAAGTAACCACCCGAGAAATCTGAGAGAAAACTTGCCATTCGGCCAGTTTTTACGTGTGAGACGTAACTGCAATTTTAAAGATGAATATGTGTTCCACGCAACCAGATTATTAAATAATTTGAAGAAAAGAGGTTATCCTAAGAAACTTTTGAAAAGGGCAATGAAGAGAGCATGGTGGACCCCAAGAGAAGAACTGCTAAAAAAAAACAATAAAACCACCACTTGAAAGGATCGTTTGCGTCTCTACATTCTGTCCCAATTCAAACAACCTAAAAAAGGTCATCATTCAAAACTGGCACTTGATAAAAAATCTTGACCGGTCATTAAAGCAGAATCCACTCTTTGCTTTTAAAAAAGACCGTAATATAGCAAACCAAATTGTGCGATCATCTATGCCAAAAGAAAAACGAAGCACCTTACGTGACTATGTAGGACTTCCCCCAGTACGAGGACACCACAAATGTGGAACTTGTATCTGTTGTGATTCTACAGAAGAAGGCAATTTATTTGAATATAACTCTGTCTTCTGGAAACATGACTCTTTTACTAATTGTAAAAGTAAGTTTGTGATCTATGGTATCCGTTTCCCTTGCAACCTATTATACATAGGAAAAACAAGCCAAGAGATTCGTACAAGAGTGTCACAACATAAATCGCGAATCAACAAAAATGTGGAAACGGCCCCACTTGTTACTCATTGGAAAGCCAAAAATCACCAAATTAATGATTTAAAATGGACAGTAATATCTAAAGTAGAACAAGATATAAGGGGTGGTGATTTAGAACTCAAACTGTCCAGAAGAGAGGCTTTCTTGATATTGAAGTTTAATACAACTATCAATGGACTCAATGAGCTCTCTGAGCTCTACAAATTGAGTTAATTCATCACCAAATGACCTGGATTGTATCGTCATTATAAGCATAGATTTCCGCTTGATGGGTATAAATACGCGGAAGAATTTCTATTAATATTAAAGTATTTACTATTTGTCCTCTCTGGAGTTCATAAGAACCAATAAAGTTTTTTCCTCCATTTTTGATCGGGATACGTTTTTAACTGGCGTCCTGGATGGTATTGTAATCACAAACATATACTTTCCCTTAAGCCAATTTTTGATGGCTTCAAATACGCGAAAAAATGTCCTTCCTAGAGTTCATAAGCACCAATAAAGTTTGTTGTCACCTCCATTTTGGATCAGATTCCGCCTTTAACTAGCCTCATGGCTTTAACTAAGACAAGTCCGCTTTTTGTTTTGCCCAAGTACGATATAAACATCATGATCACGTGTTTCTCCATGTGACAGGTACTAGCGTCTGCAAACGGTTTCCGCAACTTACAAAAGTATTCAGGTAAGCCTAAACTTTAGGCTGTTTAAACCTTGGACGTAAATGAATTTAAAACTCTCGTTCCTTTCCATGAGGAACTGACTAATAATCAATATGTCTTTGGATTGGGTCATGTTATCGCTCTATTTGCGATTTGTTTTTACGAAATCGCTTCAGTTGTCATTATGATTTACGCTGCGTTTTTTTAATCTTCCCGCCATCTTAATCTTGCTCCGATACTCTTGCAGGCTAAAAGATTTATTCAGCTTCACGGATCGTCACGTAATTATAACACAGCGCACACCAATTATCCTTGGAACCGTGTAAGGAATATGCTACTTACCAGTATGCATCTGTTCTTGGCATGTAGAGCTGCAGATCTATACACTGTGCATAGATCGCCATCTGGTGTTGGGCCCGGATGTTTGCAGATTGTTTTTCTTCTTGGACAGTGTTTGGAAGTCACGAGTTCGGTGACTCCTCCTTCGGTCCGTACTGCGCATGGGCTTCGGCTCCATCCTCAGATTGTTTTTCGCCAGCAGGGAAAAGATGGAGCGTAGTGATAATAGTAAAGAAACACATGTGTGTTGTATCTAAATAAGATAAGACTGGAACGGATACAGGTAGCCGGGGAGGCGGGTGGGCGTGTATAGATCTGCAGCTCTACATGCCAAGAACAGATGCATACTGGTAAGTAGCATATTCCTTACACGGTTCCAAGGATAATTGGTGTGCGCTGTGTTATAATTACGTGATGCATACTGGTAAGTAGCATATTCCGTTCGAGGCATATGAGCTGCAGATTATACACTGTGCATAGATTATATAGCAGTACCCAACCCTAGCGGCGACCACCGGTATCATTTGCAGTGGTTTGAAACAGTGTCTTTAGTACAGCCTGGCCCACACTAGCTTGTTGTTTGGAGTGCACGTCTACACAGTAATGTTTTGTGAAGGTGTGCGGTGTTGACCATGTGGCTGCTTTGCAGATGTCATCTAAGGGTATGTTCCCTAGAAAAGCCATAGAAGCCCCTATCTTTCCTGTAGATTGGGCTTTAGGTGGAACAGATAATGTTCTTTTTGCTTTGTGATAGCAAATTTGTATGCACTTTACAATCCACCTAGCTATCCCTGATTTTGAGATGGGGTTGCCTTTATGTGGTGGAGAGAACGAGACAAACAACTGTTTAGTCTTTCTAAAAGATTGCGTTCTTTGTATGTAGTAAAGTAAAGCCCTTTTAACATCAAGTGTATGTAGAGCCCTTTCCGCAACAGATTGAGGTTGCGAGAAAAAAACCGGTAATTCCACCGATTGATTGAGATGGAAGGGGGAAATGACCTTGGGCAGAAATTTTGGATTTGTGCGAAGTATCACCTTACTGTGATGTATCTGTAGAAAGGGTTCTTGTGTAGTGAACGCTTGTATTTCACTAACCCTTCTAAGGGAAGTGATAGCTACGAGAAAAGCTGTTTTCCAAGTAAGGAACTGTAGCTCACATTTATGCATTGGTTCGAAAGGCGGTCCATCAGCCTTGTAAGAACTACGTTTAGATTCCACACAGGTGAGGGTGGTGCTCTGGGCGGAATTACTCTTTTAAGGCCTTCCATGAAAGCTTTAATAGCAGGCACTCTGAAAAGTGATAAATGCTGTCTGTTTTGCACGTAAGCAGCAATTGCTGCTAGGTGTAAACGGATGGATGAGTATGCCAGGTTACACCTTTGTAGATGGAGCAGGTAGCATATGATGTGCTGTATGGATACATCTAAAGGGTTGATTGTATTGTTACGGCAGTAAACAACAAATCTTTTCCACTTTGCGGCATATCATGCTCAAGTGGTAGGACGTCTGGCTTCCCTGATAATGTTCATGCAATCAGGGGGAAGGTTAAGGTATCCAAATTCTAAGATTTCAGGAGCCAGATCGCAAGGTTGAGCTGAGCTGGGTCCGGGTGCCTGATTTCTCCATGGTTCTGGGTTAGGAGGCATGGGGACAGGTGCAGTTTTTGGTGTGGTACCACTGAGAGCTGTAGTAGTGTGGTGTACCACGGCTGCCTGGCCCATGTTGGAACTACCAGAATGAGTGTGAGGGAGTGCTGTTGTAGCTTCCTTACCACTAATGGAATTAGCGGGAGAGGTGGAAAGGCGTATGCAAATTTGCCTGACCAGTTCATCCATATCGCATTGCCTTTGGACAATGAGTGTGGGTATCTGGCGGCGAAGCTTGGGCATTTTTTGTTTTCGTGGGTGGCGAAGAGGTCTATCTGAGGATGCCCCCACTTGTGAAAGAATGGATGAAGAACTTGTGGATGCATTTCCCATTCGTGCATTTGCTGCGTTTGTCTGCTGAGCAGATCTGCCATGGTGTTTTGTATCCCTGGGACGTGTTGTGCCAGGAGAAAGACTTTTTGCGGGATTGCCCATCTCCATATGCTCTGTGCTAACCGAGAGAGCTGTGGAGCGTGTGTCCCCCCCTGTTTTTGAATGTAGTACATTGCAGTCATATTGTCTGTGCGAATGAGGACTGCTTTGGCTGAGATTTGTTTCTGAAATGATTTCAGGGCTAGAAAGATCGCCAATAACTCCAGATGGTTTATGTGGAGTAACTTTTGTTGTGGCGTCCATATACCTTGCACTGTGAGGTGTAATAGATGCGCTCCCCAACCGGAGAGCTTTGCGTCCGTTGTTAGAATCACCTGAGGAACCGGGTCCAGGAACGGTCGCCCTGTGGAAAGATTTGTGGTGTTCCACTACTGCAGAGAGCGATGGGTGCGACCGTCCACCAACACCAGTTCCGTCAGTTGCCCCTGGGCCTGGTTCCACTGGCGTGCCAGGCACTCTTGGAGTGGACGCATGTGGAGTCTTGCATGAGGCACTATGAAGATGCAAGATGCCATCATCCCTATTAGCTTCATAAACACTCTTGCTGTCAGAGAGTGCTGAGGAATGAATCTTTGACGCAAGGCTTGTATGCTTGCGATTCTGGCTGAATTGGGATAGGCTATTGCTTTGTGTGAGATGGTATCAGCTGGGACTTTTGGTGGTTCACCGTGAAACCTAGCTGGTGGAGTAGTTGGATGGTAGTGTTTGTATGTTGCACACATTGGTTGTAGGACGTGGCTTTTATTAGCCAGTCGTCCAAGTATGGGAAGACGTGAATGTGTTGTCTTCTGAGGTGTGCCGCCACTACTGCTAGGCATTTGGTAAACACTCTTGGTGCGGTTGTGACCCCGAAGGGGAGAACCTTGAACTGATAATGTTGGCCGTCCACTACAAATCTGAGGTACTTTCTGTGAGAGGGGTGTATTGGAATATGAAAGTATGCGTCTTTCAAGTCCAGTGTAGTGAGAAAGTCGTTCTGGCAGAGGAGTGGGAGAACTTGTTGGAGAGTTACCATGTGAAAATGGTCTGAATGTATGTATGCATTTAGAGGCCGGAGGTCTAGAATGGGCCGTAGAGTCTCGTCTCTTTTTGGTATCAGAAAGTACAGAGAGTAGACCCCTAAATTTTGTTGATTGATGGGGACCTGCTCTATAGCCTGTTTTTGCAGGAGGTAGATTACCTCTTGTTTCAGCAGTGTGGTATGTTCTTGTGACACTGTACGGTGCCTGGGTGGAATATTTGGGGGGGTGGATGTTAGTTCGAGACAGTACCCTGACCGAATAATTTGGGTCACCCATTTGTCTGATGTTATGGTCTCCCAGGTTTGAAAGAAGTCTTGTAGTCTGCCCCCGACTGGAGTGGAATGGTCTGGGGGTTAGCGGGGGAAAGTCATTGTGTGGGCGGTGTGGCAGAACGGGCAGTGTTGGTTTTGCCCCTGCCTTTATTATTGTTTTCTCTATATCCACCTCTTTGATTGCCCTTTGTGAAGGTAGTCTGAGGAGGGGACTTGTAGGACGTAGAGGCGTTATCGGCAGAGTAACCCCTGCAAATGCCTCGAAAGGAGGAGCGGGGAAAAGAGCGTCTAGGAGTGTGGGACTGTAATGCTCCCATAGACTTGGCCGTATCTGTATCTTTTTTTCATTTTTTCCAGGGCTTCGTCTACTTTTGGGCCAAATAAGTGTCATTGGTCAAAAGGGTGGTTCAGTATAGATGCTTGGACCTCCGGCTTAAAGCCTGAGATTCTTAACCAGGCGTGGCGGCGAAGCAGGACACTGGTGTTTATAGCCCTGGAAGCTGTGTCTGCTGCGTCAAGTGCACATTTAATAGAGGTGTTGGTAATGATCTTTCCCTCTTGTATTAGTTCATGAGCCCTATTTTTATATTTTTCTGGGAGATGTTGCATGATAGTCTCCAGCTCATCATAGTGCGCTCTGTCGTACCATGCCAACAGCGCTTGCGTGTTGGCGATACGCCACATATTGGCAGCTTGCGAGGCAGTGCGTTTGCCTGACGCATCTAGGAGCTTGGACTCCTTATCGGGTGGTGGAGCCTCACCCGATGACTGAGAATTGGACCGGACCGCTTCCTAGCTGTGGATACCACTAATGAGTCTAAGGGCGCAGGTCCTTTAATATAGGCAGGATCTGTGGGGGCTGCCTTATATTTTTTCTCTATTCTGGGGTTTAAGACCCTAGCCCTGACTGGGTCTTTGAAAACCTCTGCCGCATGTTTGGTCACCCCTTTAAGCATGGGTAGTATGGCAGTAGATATATCTGCGATGTCAAAAGTGTCAAGTAGGAAGTCTTCCTCAACTGGATCACTGTGTAACTCCACCCCATGATAATGTGCCGCCCGTTGTAACAAGTGGTGGAACCCCAGAGAGTCCTCTGGTGGAGATGGCCTGGATGGATAAAGATCATCCTGAGGCACATCTGGGACGTCTGGATTATGATAATCCTCCCATGGGTCTGGTGTTCCCGGAGGGGTGGGGCCGTGTGGGGCATCTGTTGGATCATAGTATGGATCCCCTTGGTCATCAGGGTCTGGAGACGGGGTTGGAGAGCGATGAGGCAAGGGTGGAGAAGGTGGAGGCGGAGATGGAGGAGGTGGAGGAGGTGGAGGCGGTGGGGAGGGTACTCTGAAAGGGGATGTGGCAGAGTCCTTCCGTTTTGGTGGTGGAGGAGGAGCTGGCTTGTCTAAATGTCTTTTCTTTGAAGACAAAGTCAAATGTCCAGTCTTTGGATCCTTTGTTAAAGACTTTTGTTGAGGATCTGGCGTGAATAGTTCCTCCGGCACCGATTGATCTGTCGGCGCCGATGTTTTCGGGGCCGACGGCTTCTTTGGTTTATCTGTGCCATGCTTTTTCGGGGCCTCCGATTTTTTGTTCGGTGTCGAGGCAGGTTTCGGCACGGGAGTTTCGGCGCAGAGGGATTTATGTTTGGTCGGCACCGAGAGGCCAGGTTTCGACACCGATGGCTTCAGGACGGAGCTTGGTGTGGTTTTCTTCGGTGCCGAAGGGTGTTTTTCGGCACCGCTAGTAGGTTGGCTCGAGCCCGAGCCGCCGGGAGACTTATGATGCCTCTTCACCGGGCCCGAAGGTGGGGTGATGGAAGCGGTATGTTTGGTTTTGTCTAGGCCCGGAGGCGAAGGTGTAACCGGAGTCTCTTTCGGTGTGGGCGCGGGAGTGGGAGCGGGTAGAGTACTCACGACCCTCTGCGCCGGTGTGATTTCCTCCACGTCGGAGTCGTCGGCCTCGGAAGCGCTGACTAGGTCGTCTTCCTGTTCGGTGTGCTGCTGTCCCGAAGCTCCGATGTCTTCTCCAAAGATGTCAGGTGGAGCCGAGGTCGATGAGTGCGCCATGGTGCGTCTAGCTCTTCGATCCCGAATAGTCTTTTTCAATCGAAAAGACTTGCAGGCGGGGCAGTCTCGGGCCTCGTGTTCGGGAGAGAGGCAGAGGTTGCACACCTGATGTAAATCGGTGTGGGGAAATTTAGACCCACATTTAGGGCACTTCTTAAAGGGAGTACTTTCCATCGGCCGAGACCGGAGTCGAGATAGGCCCGAAGGCCGCCGCCGATGTCTGGAATCGAGGAAGTGCCGAAGAGAGAGATAAAGAAGATGATTTTGTCTGAAGAATCTCGATGGACGAGGATTTTCCATCGAAGGTCGAACTGGAAAGGTTCGAAGCCGGAGCACGAAGTATTACATCCGAGCTCGATGGCGGAAAAAAACAATCTGAGGATGGAGCCGAAGCCCATGCGCAGTACGGACCGAAGGAGGAGTCACCGAACTCGTGACTTCCAAACACTGTCCAAGAAGAAAAACAAACTGCAAACATCCGGGCCCAACACCAGATGGCGATCTATGCACAGTGTATAATCTGCAGCTCATATGCCTCGAATTTCTATTTTTCATCAGAGAAGTGCCAGATGGGACAACCCTAGGGCATTTCAATATGTCCTTCGTATACATTTGAGGTAATAAACCTACGATTTTCAACTGGAGAACATTGGGCCACATTGAAAATATCTGTTATACTCTTCCACAGCTTTCGAGTGATTATATTGCAAACAACTCGCCATTATCATCTATATCAAGACAGCAAAGACTCGCTACTACTAGGATAATCCATGTAAGTTTATGACGAATGCTTGTGCGAATGCCACACTGAACACCATGTCCGAACACTGCCAGAATTGTAGAAATCCCTCTGAGGCTCAGTGCCATGTTTCCTTTTCTTCTCTTATTTTCAGAGTTATTCGAATAAGATCGGCTGATCTTCTCTCCATTTGACAGAGGTAAACAAGTCAGTATTAAGGGTAGCTGTTGTTGTGATAAGTGGTTGGACGTCCCACCGTTACTTATAAAGATTATTGTCATTTTTAATTTACAAGTCCTGATGAGAGACCCTGCAACTAAGGGGTTTCGAAACGCGTAGACCTTTGGGTGCGACCACAAGAATTTTGAATTTGTCAAAAGCAATAATATTGAGAGCAACTAGGCTAACAATATTTTCTGTGGTCTCGGAAAAGTATATTGAGTTGTTTATGTTTTTTTGAGAGACTGATTGAGATGAATGAATGGTTTGTAGTACCAGTGTGTTTGGAGTGAAGAATCGTTTGGTGTCAAGAATGTTTGTAATGAGTGATTGAATGCTGTGAAATATATTGTTCAAATTATGTCCCATTGATGTGAGGTGTAACCCTTTTTTTGATTTTTGTAATATGGAAGGTTGATAAAGTATTTTTGATATAAATAAATTGATGGATTAAGTCGACGAAAAGAAAGGTCTCAGACGCATTTTGTTGTCTCCCAAAATGTGCCCTCATAAGTTGATTTGAGGTTCAAGAATAGTTGCAGTCCTAGCAAATTTGTTGTTAATTCTTCGAATTAAGTTTGAGGCAATTTTTGGCCGTCCAGGGCCTGACCGCCCACAAGCAGGTGCAGAATCGAATACTCAAATCTGGTCTATCACTACTGAGGGAGACCACGATTTGGGTACCGTCAGCATATAATGTGATATCAAAACTAAAAGATTTGATGAGGAATGCTAGAGGAGTGATGTAAATATTAAAAAGAGTGGGACTAAGTAAAGATCCTTGCAGCACACCACAGAGAAGGGAGAAAGGCAAGGGCACATAGTCGTCCAAACTGACCACTTGTTCACATGATTGTAAAAATGATCTTAGTAGGTCCCAGGCGGAGCTTGTTACACCTATCTCCGTGAGACGAGTAAGACATTTATTGTGATGTACAGTGTCAAATGCCGCAGACAAATCAAGAAGTATCAGAATGGCTTTGCTGCATCTAGGGCCATTTTAATCTCTTATTTATCCTTGATAGGGGCTGTTTCGGTGCTGTGATCAGAGCGGAGCCCAAACTGAGTGGAATCGAGTAGGTTATAAGATTGAATGAATGCAGTTAGTTGAGAATTCATTGCTTCCTCAATGATCTTGGCGGGTAGAGGAAGACATGATATAGGGGGATAGTTTTTTGGATCTGATGGGTCCAGAGAGTGTTTCTTAAGAAGGGGATGAACAGATGGCTTTTTTTCCATTCATCTGGAAAGAGGCCCCGTTGAAACATGAGTTAGAAAATATCAGTAACCCCGGTGCTAAGGTATCCGCAATCAGAGAGGTGACCTTCGGGGGACAAGGGTCATTGGTGATCCAGATCTGGCTGGCTTAATCAATCTTACAACAGTGTCACTGGATGGTGGTGTGAAGGTGGAGAAACGGTACCAAAGATGCAAAAGGATAGGGGAAAGGGAAGTTTCCTGTGATGGGTTATGGGTAATGGTCAAGTCACTATGGATCTAATTGACTTTTCTGAAAAAGAAATTAGCGATCTGATTGCCAAAGGACTGACTAGAATTGGTAAGTTTCTTTTCAGGGTTTTTTGTCTGCAGAGTCACTGTCCAAAAGAGTTCTTGTGTTGAATTCTTGGTAAGTTCAATTTTTTCCGTGAAGTATTTAGCTTTAGCTTTGAAGATTTTTGATTTATAGATGGTTAGGCACGATTTATATTTAGCCTTTTCTTCAGTACCGTAGTTGTGACGCCAGATTTTTTCTTGCCTTCGTCAAGTCTGTTTGAAAGCTCGTAGGTCCTCTGAAAACCAGGGTGCGGAATGTGTGTTCCTAGAGGTTTTTTTGGCTTAACTGGAGCAATCTTTAAGGTCTATCAAGTCTATCAGTTATCAATTGAGAGAGGCCTATGGTGGACATTATAAGAAGAAAAGCCACAGTATCCGGATCATTTGACGCTTTAAGGCAGAAATTAAAGTCCCCCAGCACGGTGCGGTGGTTATGGAGATTTAGCCTCCAGCAGCATGCTGAGATCCTGTGTAAAGACTGGCAGAGAACCAGGGGGGCAATAAATCAACATGCCTTTGAAAGAGTGAGAGTCAGATAACTTGATATTAAAAGCAAGTGCTTTGCAGAAAGAAGCAGGAAGTGGGTCACAGAAAACTGTCAAGTTGGAATTATGAATGAGTGCTAGGCCAACCCGCGCTTAAGTGGTCTGTCGAGCCTGTAGATATCATAGCCCTTGGGACTGGCTTCCAAAAGATCTGGGTTGGAAGCCGAATCTGCCCAGGTTTCTGTGATAAAGGCAAGGGAAAAATCGTGTTCCTCCATGAGATGATGAAATTCTGCTTTGTGCTTTACTAGGGACCTAGCAATGATGAGCACACATGGCAGTCAGGGGATGACGACTCCTGGTCTGCTCACCATCCACACTATAAAATCTGCGTTCCAGGTCTATAGTCTCACCATTTATTCAAAGATATTGTGGGTTTGCTAAATGAACAGCACATCCAATCATAGTAATTTTTAAAAAAAATAGTAAAAACAAACATTTTTTGTGGGTGCTCCCATGGTGTTACACTATCCACCGACCAGGATGTGTTTACACTAGAGCTGACCACCAGCCTAGAACACCTTACAGCAAAAATACACCGAAGCACACCTCGTCGTAACAATTAGTCCAAATCGTAAACAATCAGTCTTTAGATAGAATTGATAGTTCTTCCTTCAGTGGAATATATTCATAATTTCCTTTTTGTTTTTTGGTAAAGAACTCTAGAATCAGATTCTTCATATTGACTTTGTTTTATTTCACAACCAATAGTGAGCAGCAGCAGCCGGCGTACGTTTCGCCCCCTCTGGGCTTTCTCAAGGCTGCAGAAAAACATATACAGACTTTTTTTTAACACACTGCGACCTGATTTGGTCACATTAGAACACATACCACAATTAGGTGCCCTTAAGATGTATTATTAGGACCTTTCCACGAAAATATCTTCACAAGCACCATATGAATATGTTTATACATTGTGTTCATAGTGTTCAACCTCTATGTATTTCTAAATATATTAATGTAAGTGCCTATAGAGATACATGCACCACTTATGCCCAGAGATAAATATGCATGCGAGCTGAAAGTCACCGTGATAAAGATAAGAACATCGGTGTAGAGCGACAGACCGCTTCCCGAGGAACTAAAGCTGATTCTTTATTCTTTGTGTGATTCCAGACTGCATATAAAGTCGATGTGGACAGATGCAGTTATGTTAGTATGAGTGACCCCCTTATCAACTGTTTATGGCCCGTGCCCAAATTGGGTATAAATCTTCAAATGCCATTTGAAGGCCTAGCCAACTAGTGTATCACTCGCCTCACCTTTAAGTGAATGGACGCCGATTATTCATAGGCTTCCAATTATGCTTACATCATTTCTGTTCTCATGTTATCTATAAAGGATGATAATTGGTGGGCCCAGTAAATAAACCAGTTTTAGGAACTTCTCTTATAATGATATTGCAAATCTTAATTTCAATTTTAACGTGTATACACATACAGAGAAACGAGGTGGGGTGCCTTACCTGTACAAATGTACTAGTTGCAATGTCACTCCAACTATTCGTTAATTCAATCACTTGGACGGCATGTATTCCTCCTATCCAAGGAGTGCTTATTAAAATCACCTTTTCCTCGGTTCAGACCATGATACGTCTAATCTAGAACCAAGAAGACAGAAACGGACTGTCATATTTACTGGCCAAAATCTACCCTATGCGTGTGAACAGATGTTAAAAACCGATAGCGAGAATTGTGATGCCCCCTTTACCTCCGTTATGTTGCAGTCTCCTTTTCCTATGGATGCGAGCAGCACGCTGGCCGATTGTAAGCGCCATCTTTTTTAAGCGAAAAGAAACATGAACATAGAAAGCGGACCATGATACGCCCGTCATATTCTCCTAATGAATTGTATTGTGAATCATATGTTTATTTTAGTTAAATTTAAAAGTTAATGTTACACATTTAATTTGTGTGGCTCAAATTGAGTCATGAAATACTACATTTTCACGTAAAATATCAGAATTTCTTTTATCATTCGAGAAAAAAAGAAAAAACTGTCCTATGAGATCCAGATAGTTTCTAAATGATTTTATGTAAATTGATTAAAGACGTGTCGGCATTAATAGCATGTTCACACTTATTACATTAAAAATAAAATGAGTACTTTCATTAGTACCAATTACAAATATTTGCTATCTATAACGATGGACACCTTCTTGTAACAGTGACTAGATTGTTATATGTGTTTGCAGACTCCTTTGTTATGTTTAAAAGCAGATTAGCCAGTAAGGTTCCGACAAATCTTTAACCATTTGAGTCGATTATTTAAAACGGTAAAAAAATCCGTATCATGTAATTATTACATTTAGTAATTAATTTATGAGAGCAGAACCAGTGCTTTCCTTTAAATAAGTTGTTAATGTTTTATTGTCTAAGTCGATAGACAACATCTTATAGAGATGTCACATTTGAGACATCCCATAATAGAAGGAATTATAAACGGAGAGGACCGGCATCTAGTAAGAGCATAGGTAGACGTAAATAAAATCGTCTTGAGTAAGACTTATTTATCCAAAGAATTGCGGGTGTTTTTAAGTATATAGACACCCAGCTATGTTTTAACTGCACAAAATCAAAATGTGTCTTGAGATATAAAATCCGACATATTGGTTCCAATTGCATTAATTAACACAACATTTGTGCAGAAAAATGTGTGTTAGAGAAGATCCGGAATTGTTTTATAAGAACGATGAGTTTGCATTTGATCTTACACGTGAAAAGACATTATGATTCAAGAAGGTGTTTAAAGGAGAAGAAAATGAAAGAGAGGCCTCCTTAGTGTATAATAGTTGTACATATACAGGCAATCTAGTTCAGATGAGTGATTGGCATGAAGTCTATTAGCAATGACATTTAATCTAAATATGAATATACATTTCTGGGTGAGGTGTGAGCAGATGTAAATTATAGTAGTACTACAAGAATTCACACCTCTCCTTTTCAATATTCAATCCACATTCCACCGCCCTTAATTTGACAATCCAAGTACTTTCCATCTTTCGAAGTTGAGACATTCTATTACCGCCCCTTGGGCTAGGGTTCATCACATCAATCCCATGGAAGCATAGTTTGAGTAACTCACTAGATTTATGTATAGTGTTGAAATGAATTGCTAATGGGTATTGCATGTTGTTATTTCTAATAGCCCGGATATGTTCTTGGATTCTTTCTTTTAGTTTTCTTATTGTGCTACCAATGTAGATTTTTCAACAAATGCATTTGATACAGTACACAACAAATTTGGTATTACAGTTGATGAAACTATTGATGGTATGATATCTGTCTGTGTTGTACTGAAATTTGTTGATTTTATGTAAGCCAAAGCAGCAAATGCTGCAAGAGCCGCATCTATAGAAACCATTAGGAGCATTAGGTAGCCAATTAGAACTTTTGGGTGGTGGAATGAAACTAGGACATAGGTGTTGTCTTAGTGTACGCCCTCTTGCATGTACCATAATGGGTTTTGATCCAATTGTGCCTTGTAATGTAATATCATGATTCAATAGATGCGGCTCGTGGAAAAATCTACATTGGTAGCACAATAAGAACACTAAAAGAGAGAATCCAAGAACATATCCGGGCTATTAGAAATAACAACACGCAATACCCATTAGCAGTTAATTTCAACACTATACATAAATTTAGTGAGTTACTCAAACTATGCTTCCATGGGATTGATGTGATGAGCCCTAGTGCAAGGGGCGGTAATAGAATGTCTCAACTTCGAAAGATGGAAAGTACTTGGATCGTCAAATTAAGGGCGGTGGAATGTGGATTGAATATTGATAAGGAGATGTGTGAATTCTTGTAGTACTACTATAATTTACATCTGCTCACACCTCACCCAGAAATGTATATTCATATTTAGATTAAATGTCATTGCTAATAGACTGCATGCCAATCACTCATCTGAACTAGATTGCCTTTATATGTACAACTAATATACACTAAGGAGGCCTCTCTTTTATTTTCTTCTCCTTTAAACACCTTCTTGAATCATAATGTCGTTTCACGTGTAAGATCAAATGCAAACTCAAACTCATCGTTCTTGTAAAACAATTCCGGATTTTCTCTAACACACATTTTTCTGCACAAATGTTGTGTTAGTTAATGCAATTAGAACCAATATGTCGGATTTTTATCTCAAGACACATTTTGATTTTGTACATTTAAAACATGGGTGGGTGTCAATATACTTAAAAACACCCGCAATTCTTTGGATAAATAAGTCTTACTCAAGACGATTTTATTTACGTCTACCTATGCTCTTACTAGATGCCGATCCTCTCCGTTTACAATTCCTTCTATTATGGGATGTCTCAAATGTGACATCTCTATAAGATGTTGTCTATCGACTTAGACAATAAAACATTAACAACTAATTTAAAGGAAAGCACTGGTTCTGCTCTTATAAATTAACTACTAAATGTAATAATTACATGATACGGATTTTTTTATCGTTTTAAATAATCGACTCGAATGGTTAAAGATTTGTCGGAACCTTACGGGCTAATCTGCTTTTAAACATAACAAAGGAGTCTGCAAACACATATAACAATCTAGTCACTGTTACAAGATGGCGTCCATCGTTATAGATAGCAAATATTTGTAATTGGTACTAATGAAAGTATTCATTTTATTTTGAATGCAATAAGTGTGAACATGCTATTAATGCCTACAAGTCTTTAATCAATTTACATAAAATCATTTAGAAACTATCGGGTCTCACAGGACAGTTTTTTCCTTTTTTCCCGAATGATAAAAGAAATTCTGATATTTTATGTGAAAATTTAGTATTTCATGACTCAATTTGAGCCACACAAATTAAATGTGTAACATTAACTTTTAAATTTAACTAAAATAACATAGGATTCACAATACAATTCATTAGGAGAATATGATGGGCGTATCATGGTTCGCTTTCTATGTTCATGTTTCTTTTCACTTAAAAAAGATGGTGCTTACGATCGGCCAGCGTGCTGCTCGGGTCCATAGGAAACGGAGACTGCAACATAACGGAGGTAAAGGGGGCATCACAATTCTCGCTATCGGTTTTTAACATCTGTTCACACGCATAGTGTAGATAACTGATTTCGGCGAGTAAATATGACAGTCCGTTTCTGTCTTCTTGGTTCTAGATTAGACGTATCATGGTCTGAACCAAGGAAAAGGTGATTTTAATAAGCACTCCTTGGATAGGAGAAATGCATGCCGTCCAAGTGATTGAATTAACTAATAGTTGGAGTGACATTGCAACTTGTACATTTGTACAGGTAAGGCACCCCACCTCGTTTCTCTGTATGTGTATACACGCTAAAATTGAAATTAAGATTTGCAATATCATTATAAGAGAAGTTCCTAAAACTGGTTTATTTACTAGGCCCACCAATTATCATCCTTTATAGATAACATGAGAACAGAAATGATGCAAGCATAATTGGAAGCCTATGAATAATCGGCGTCCATTCGCTTAAAGGTGAGGCGAGTGATACACTAGTTGGCTAGGCCTTCAAATGGCATTTGAAGATTTATACCCATTTTGGGCACGGGCCATAAACAGTTGATAAGGGGGTCACTCATACTAACATAACTGCATCTGTGCACATCGACTTTATATGCAGTCTGGAATCACACAAAGAATAAAGAATCCGTTTTAGTTCCTAGGGAAGCGGTGTGTCGCTCTACACAGATGTTCTTATCTTTACCACGGTGACTTTCAGCTCGCATGCGTATTTATCTCTGGGCATAAGTGGTGCATGTATCTCTATAGGCACTTACATTAATATATTTAGAAATACATAGAGGTTGAACACTATGAACACAATGTATAAACATATTCATATGGTGCTTGTGAAGATCTTTCATGGAAAGGTCCTAAGAATACATCTTAAGGGCACCTAATTGTGGCATGTGTTCCTATGTGACCAAATCTGGTCGCAGTGTGTTAAAAAAAAGTCTGTATATGTTTTTCTGCAGCCTTGAGAAAGCCCAGAGGGGGCGAAACGTACGTCGGCTGCTGCTGCTCACTATTGGTTGTGAAATAAAACAAAGTCAATGAGAAGAATCTGATTCTAGAGTTCTTTACCAAAAAACAAAAAAGAAATTATGAATATATTCCACTTAAGGAAGAACTATCAATTCTATCTAAAGACTGATTGTTTAGGATTTGGACTAATTGTTACGACGAGGTGTGCTTCGGTGTATTTTTGCTCTATAGTCTCACCATGTGTAGTAGCTATTTCCTACATCACTCCCACTGTGGTAACTGAGTCTTGAATTCTTGATTTTGTAAAGCTATCTATTATCATATGTTTCAACAGGGAGCTCAATTCGTTCTTCGGGGACATCTGTATGTGGATGCGTTGGTTCTGATCAATTGACAGCCCCAACTATTCTAGATCCAATCACTTCATATGCACTTAATAACCAGAATCAGTCCGTAAACACACAACAAGGTTAGGACGTCTGCCCAGCAGTAGGCAGGCTAAATAGCCACATGCCCACCACCACTACAGACAGTAGCACCAGTTGCTGAGGCTGTAAAGGGATTAATGGCAAATGTGTTATGTAAAGAAGAGAGGCCTAACTTAGTCAAATTATGGAGTAATTAATTACATGGATATCTCAAGAACTAGGTGGTTTATAGTGCCCAGAGTGTTCTCCATATGCAAGGGATGACAGCACCTTAGAAGGGAAGGAAATGACATCACAAAGTGAGATCTAGACTAAATGCTAATACAAGGTACTGTTAACCACCAGGGGACCATATGTGGGGATCATAAGCCTCCACCAGTATCAAAGTACATGACTTCTACTGCTGCTACCTAAGGGATTTCCTTAGGAACAAAGCAAAGCACACTGGGTAAAAGTTTAGAGTCCAATAGCACCAAGGCTCCAGCAGGAAACAGGATCAAGGATGCCCTCTCAGCATTCTCACTAGACAGGAAAAAAATGGAGCTCGATCCCTCAGGGCTCGTTACAGGGCCACACAGTCGAATCGATCACATCACAACAGGAGGAGGATCTTCCGCCAGCCGACCAGGAGCCATAGCAATAGCCGGCTTGCAGCATCAACAACTACCACCACAGCCCAACAGTGAGATATTTAAGATCGATCCTTAGCCTGGAGTATGAGTCAGGCATCTTTCCCAGTCGGTAATGCTGTTATGCAATGGCGATCAGCACTTGCGATGAAGAGAGACTGTGATTTGCCTAAGTGTGTCTTCCTTGTGTGTTTCGCACTTGGACTTTGGAAGAGGAGGACACTTTGCTCCTTCTGCTCCCACACCCTGACTTGATAAAAGGAGGATAAATTAATCTTATTATGCATGATCGTATTGATTACTCAAGTCCAAGATTTAGTAGGGGTGAGAGAGGGATATTAAAGTGCAGTGCTTTACCATCGCGCGGATGCAAAAACAACAGTTGATGGACAGAATGCAGAACAATGTCATACATTCACCCCAGTACAGAGATCTGGGCCTAAATCCATCGTTTTTTTTCTCACCATACTGTTCCAGTTTGAACCCAGCCATATGCAAATCAGTCTTGACCCTGTGCCTCATGGGTAAAGACCAGCCCGAACTGCCAAGCCAGGTCCTCACTGGACTGGAAACAAGCATCCTAGGACCGGTTTCAGGGTTTCACCCCTCTTCAGGCAGGTTAGCTTGATTCCAGTGGCATGGAGAGCACGGGACCCACCATCTGGGCATACCCTTCCCACTCAGGGTGACAAATGCAAAAACAACAGTTGATGGACAGAATGCAGAACAATGTCATACATTCACCCCAGTACAGAGATCTGGGCCTAAATCCATCGTTTTACCATCGCGCGGGGCATAATGGATGTCTGCCAATCGAAGTTTAAGTTTTCCTTTTTTCAACGGCCACAAGATCTTCTCAAGAGTGGACTATTTGTTAAATGCAGTTATACTGCTTCCCAGACTTAGTGATATGGAACATCTGGTGAGAGATATTTCTAATCGGTCTCAACTCATCTCATTGCTTTTATCAAGGCATGTCCAAGTCTCCAATAGCTGGCAGTTAAAAGCTTAGACACTTAAAAATTAAGATCCTGTATCCCACTGCAATCAACACCGATTTTAAAGAAAACTCTAATCCCTTGAGAGCTGATTCAGTATTCTGAGAGACCTATAATGACCAGACTAAGTCCAGGACCTCTTGTTAGGGGAACTGGAGGAGCACAATCTTACCCTCGAAGGCCATGTGGTGGCATCCTCGTGTCCATACACTGAATGTAGCTGGAAGATTTGAAGGGAGGAATATAAATCCGTACAAGAAGACGTTGCAAGAGCTTAGTAGCCGAGCAAACAAGGATTGTATGAGTTGAGAGAGAAAGCAAGTATACTTTTAGTCTAGTCATCAAAATGAGAGGAGGATCTATAGTGGATCAGAGTGTTAAAGAATGTGATGGGTAAACTTTCAGTGGGAGGGTAGGAGATAGCAGGGCTGTTTTCTCTATTCTACTGCTGCTATGTGACACACAGTCGTCTAATGACTAGAGTTTTGTAGATAAATTGCAGATTCCCATATTGTTTGTTGTGATGGGAGGGGATCTGGAAGTAGTGATCACAGAGGAAGACAATTTTTAAGATGATGGTAAAATAGGGGCGAGAACCAATGGTCTCCCTGCTGAGTTATTTTGAAAGGAAGACGGACACCACTCTCCCTCCTTGGGATTGTTTTTCCCCCTATAGAACTGCTTCTTTTTAGGTCACGCCTATGCAGTGCGCATGCGCTGCATAGGAGACCTCTTGTAATCGATCCGGTTTTGAGGCCAAAAATGTGCACGCATTGCATTACTTTAAATGGCAACGCGTGCACGTTTGGCAAATCCCTTGCGGGAGCGGGCTGCGCAATTTGTTTGCAATTATCGCGCTCGCTCCCGCAAAGTAAACGCTGCGCGTCCCTGCTCTCGGCCGCACTCCCCCCCACCCCTCCCACTTGTAACAAGGCACTTGGACCACAGAGAAATGTTATCTTGTTTGCAAACAGATACAAAAATAACATGAGCAGTTTTCATTGATTACTTTTATTATTGTATTTGATTACTGATACAAACAGAGATGGCAGACATCCCTTTAGAAAAAGCTGAAGCGCTCTATTTTGTCTATGTACCTTTACTTCTAGGTGCTTCTAGGGGTTCCTGAACTCTGTGAGAAATGTTTACCACGATGACATATAAGCCAATTAAAGTCCAATTCTCGTTCCCTGCACGACTTGGAAGTAACTCAGTCCTTCAAGTGGCCTTTGTTATTTATCGTTTTCAATGTAAAAAAAATCAGCTTAGCCGCAAGAGCGCCATTGTGACCTCCTATAGACAACGCAAGAGATGGCCGTGTCCTATGGTTCCAGCTCCTTGCTTCCTTTGGTTCTCACACGATGAGGCAGGCGCCCCCCGAGCCCGGAATAGTATTACCTCCCCTTCAGACCAGCTCCCTGTGGTTTCCTCCAGCGCCCACGAGCCGGCCCGCAGGATGACGGTCACTTACTCCAGTAAAGTCGCCAATGCAACCTTTCTCGGATTTCACCGTCTACTTCTGAAATGGCGTGGAAGCATTTACAAACTGTTGTACAGAGAGTTCTTCGTCTTCATCACTCTATACACAGCGCTCAGCTTGGTTTACAGGTAAACATCTTCCATCTGACCTTTATGAGACGCCTTCTGCGATGGACTGGCCGCAGTGAGATTGTTTACGTCCAGCAAAATATTCCTTATGAAACTTAACCCGAGGCCCTCTTAGCATTCCCATGTATTGTATTGTGCAGTTTCAGGACGTTGTGGCATTTAGAGAGACGTTTACAGTTTTGGCATGTTTTCTTGATGGCCTGTAGTGATGCAGATGCTGTGTAAATAAGCTGCATGAAATTGGGGCTGGGCAATTTGTTGGGTCAGATTTTCTTTTGAATGGGGACCAACTTAAATCTAACCTCAATGACTCATCCCCCTTGCCTGTCTTCAAGATGGCCTCCCCCATGGAACCCTCTTAATTAAACTATCTCTCCTGGTTCAAAATAACTAGTCATCGTCCTGATCCTGTTCAGCCCTCTCATAACTTTGTTCCTGATCTCTCAACAGGACTTTTATTCTGTGTCCTCCGCATTGACAGTTAAGACCTAGCTACTTTGACTGATGCCCGGTGAGCTACTTCAATAGCTATTGGGGAGATGGGTTGTGGTTTCCCTCCTCTGCCATCACCTACCCAGCCAGTCTTTGGACAGACCCTCCTTCGTCTCTCCTGACCTTATCTTTTTTTTTGCAGAGTTTTATATAGCGCAAACTTGACCCGAATCAAATCAGGTATCAGAGCGCTTTACATAGCACCAGTAACGTTACATGAGGACACACATTCATTTTTTTGTTAGGCACAGGGAAATTAAGTGATTTGCACAGGATGTTCAGCGTCATTACCGAGACTCGAACCCAGTTCCCCAGGTCCGAAGTTGAGCGCCCCAACCGTTAGGCCAACTCTTCCTCCTCCTCCTCCCCCTTCACCATAACCCCTTACCCCTATCTGCTCTAATCAGCTCTTCTTTCCTACTCTCGACCTTTGCCCTCTCCCATCCTTGCTCATAGTTCCAATCCCGTCACACATCTGATGTTCTTCAGGGAACTTTCCCTTGTCTACTGAGACCTAGCTATCAGACCGATGCCCAATGGAGCTACTTGATAGCTATAGGGGAGACGGGCTGTGGATTCCCTCCGCGGCCGTCACCTACCCAGTCGGTCAATGGGCAGACTTCCCTTCATCTCTCCTACTGTCTTTTCCCTCTTATTCTCTCTTACTTCCCCCTTTCAACTTTATTTAGCACACCTTCCTTTCTCTTTAAATGTTTTGCTTAAACTTGATGAAACGTGTAATTGTTACCATTCTTGTAACATTGTGTAACCTAATGTAAAGCGCTCTGATTCCTGCGGGTCTAGTCAGCGCTATATAAAACTCATTAAATAAATAAATAATGGAGGGACAATTTTGGAAGTGCTAATGATTGTGCACAGTTATACTGAACGGCTTGTATTTATGTGGTCGATAATATCGACGTGGTTTGCTGTTTATATATTGAGTTAACTTTTTCTACAATATATAATTTCGTACCTTGTACATTTATATTGCAGAAGATCAAAAATATCTTGGCCCGTCTTTTCTTTAGATCAAAACATTGAACTTCAGAAAAATGCCCATTACATTAAGACATGTTAATGAAGTTCTGTTGGCGGTGTTCTCGTGAAGGGACTCTGGCATAACTGTGCTTGGGGGGAGGGGAGGGGGGCGTAGATTCCATTGGTGCAGCCAGCAGGTGCAGTGGCGCCGAGGCACAGGTTATTGCTGTATTTTATAATTGAAACTAACTCGGGGGCCCATTTCCTTACTTGCAGTGGGGCCTATGACACACTGGCTACTCACTCTACTGACGGCCCTTGATAGTGAAAGCAGTCGAAACTGAAGAGTTGCCCCTAGTGACAATACACCATGTTCCCTCGGCAGCTGGACAAGCCATCGCCTGTCTGAGGGACACTGAAGGATGGCTGGCTTTCAGCCGCCTTTGCACAAATTCATGTTCTTGGGCTCGGCTCCAGACCCACCTCACTAGCGAAGACTCATCTGTTTTCCACAACACAACCATAAATGGCGTCTTATGTACAAGAAGAACAAGCATTTGCAATGCCACAGGTCTCGCTTTTACGCGAGTTTTAGCTATTGGCATTGTAAATGATGATGCCTTTTATTTATGTTTTGGTTTTTGAAACATAAATAAAACACATTGTCATTTACAATGGCAATAACTTAAACTTGCGTAAATGCAAGACCTATCGCATTGCACATGCTTGTTCTATTTGAAAGATACAATTAGTCAGTATAATTATCCTCTGATTAGTTGAATTTAGGATTATCGGGGATTAATTTTAAGAACTCAGCGAGCAAGTACTGATTACTAGTTTTATTGTCGATCTCTGCAAAGATCAATCAATACATCTTGGCCAAGACTGGGTTTGAGGTGTATTGATGCTCATCCAAAACAGTATCAGACAGGTTTCTTAAAACTATATGTACTGAATACATTCTTGAGGTTTTATAGTCCATGGTTAGATGTTGTAATGTTTGGCCCCGAGTATGCTATAAAACATAGTTACTGATGACATTGTGGTTTGGACAATTAAACATTTTCTCACCATATTTGTAACTGTCCAGCCATAGAAGGTCAATAAAGGTTTTATCTAAATAAAAGATACTTTGAATATGAACAATATACCTACAGCAGAGACAGCATTGCAATTTTGTTTATTCAGTGAATCAAATAAAATATATTTTTAAATTAACATTTTTTTCTGATTGTGTCTAAAGAGTTATTAATGATTGAGAAGCGTTGTACTTAGCATAGGTTTTAAGTTTTTGAGTAACAGGCATGCTTTCATTCCTCTGTTACTGTGTGTATTCAGTTTATTTGTCTGTAAGATTAACGGATGTATCGTATTTGTAAATTAAAAAGGAATGAATAATAAACAAAATCACTTATGTTCGTTCTTCCTGTTTTGTGATTGAGCACTATGACCAACTTATTAATACTCACAGAATGTGAATATTCTAACACATACTTGAGGCAGAAGACTACTATGGTACCAAATACTTTGCGAAAGAGGGGGAAGCAAACACAAATAACCATATTGAAGAGAGTAACAACTCTGTCATTGCAACCCCTTGAGAAAAGCACCTTTCAATATGCAGTGCCTTGTAAAATATTAATGCTACCACGATTTGAGACAAACAGAATCTGTTTTGGGTAATCTACACCAGAAAATATAAATAGAAAATAAGGGAATCCAGTACAATTAGACCAAAAACTAAGAATTCAAGGAAATTATTCTGAAGGGAATTACCAGGACATGTTTTTTTCTCTAAATGCTAGGATCTCTTGCAATGCAACACAGAAGAGCAACAAAACGGGGTACTCTACACCGGAAAGTATAAACCAGCGCCTCGCTGTAAACAAATTATGGAATAATCAGAGTATTTCGTTACGGTCTGTGATGACGATTTAAAAGGCTTCTTTCGTAAACAAGAAACAGTTAGCAAATCTGCAGCGGATACAGTTGCAGATCGTTTAGGTGCACTTAATCAGTGGTGGCCATGATGCACTCTCCCAGCAGAGAAAAAGCCTGCGGACTCGAATAATCTGAATGCTATTATTCCATTCTGCAATGTGGTAGGAAAAATTAAAAAAAGACGTATTAGATTAATAACAATAATTAGAAGTACGGTTCTCCAGACTACACTTCCAACAAGCAGAACAGAGCTAATGATAACTTACCTATAAGGGGGGGGATGCCCTAAGACAACGCAGTCATCATACATCATTCCTCTCCCGGGCACCCTTACCCGCACTGTGCTGTGGCTCAGGTCGAAAGTCCGGCTATACTCCCGTCGGCTCCAGTCCTGCGGTTCTCGCAGTTCTGGTCGGGCACTGCGTTTGACTTCTCGTATTCGCTTCTTAGTCTTGTGGTTCATCCCCGAAATCAGTGGCGTCTTTCAGTAATCCAGGAGTGAAAACTATGGTACACCCTACTGTTTCCGAGGTAAAGGCTGAGGTTGCTGGTGAGGCGCTACACTTTGCACTTGCAGATATTTCCTATTCTCCCCGCGCTTCCCCGGGGTGTGACTCCACCGACCCCGGGGTTCCCACTCCAGGAATGGTGTGAATCCTCTACCACCAAGCCACTCGACTTCTCGTCACTATGTTTTCTCGAAACCGTTTTTTCTTTTCAAGAAACTTCCGCTGACCGTTCCTTGTTCTAATA
This sequence comes from Triturus cristatus, assembly GCF_964204655.1. NCBI lineage: Eukaryota > Metazoa > Chordata > Amphibia > Caudata > Salamandridae > Triturus > Triturus cristatus. The sequence continues at coordinate 853,897,544 of NC_140582.1, forward strand.
CATCATTGCCCAATGTCTCCAAGTCTCAGTGACGTCATTCCGTAACATGGAAACAGGACTATCACCCCTACAGAATGGCATGTACAGCACGTGTGCTTTGGCCATATTGGATTGGGTAAGACATACATGCCCTGCGTGTGCTGTCATGGGCAAACAAAACTACGCTACTACATATTTCCAGTTTCGGCCAAGTATGAGTGGGTTCTTTAAATAATTCATGTTTACATATTATATAAATGTGGTCATTAAAATACATAGACAGCGAAGCTTTCTTGTGTTTGGGCTTGTAAATTAGGCAGTGCAGTCATGTACAAACCATAAAAGGCTCGAAGAACTCGCTTTTGTGTATTTTCATGACGACACAAAAAAAAGAAGCCCAAACAAAGCCATATCCTACCAAACAAACGCCCAACTGCGATCGACATGGACAATTGCTGAAAAGTTAAACCAGGAACACACTCAGATGGCGGCCAGCATGGCAGGGTCCCGCCACGCAGTCACCATGCCGCCAACGGAGGGGCCCCCACGCAGGAGGAGAAACAGCGCGGGTGGCCGGTCCGGGCGACCCGCAAAGCACCAAACAACACAGAACGAGGAGGTGAGCGGGGCGCGGGGCGGCCCGCACGATGAAAAAGGCGGCGGTGGGAGCATCAGAGCCCTGGACGGGATGAGGGCGGGAAGGAAGCTGCAGGGAGCTACAACAGAAACACTGGTCTCTTAACAGGGGGTGGGGGGACGGCAGTGGCGATGTGTGTGTGTGTGTGTGTATGTGTGTGTGTGTGTGTGTGTGTGTGTGTGTGTGTGTGCGCGCGCTAGGCAGCCGCGGATGCGGTGAGGGGGGTCGGCAGCGGCGGGGTGTGTGCGCGCGCGTGTGTCTGTGTGTGCGTCTGCGCGTCCACAGACCCCGATCGCTGCGCGTGCCCCGGTCTGTCTCCCTTGAGAGGCATCTGGGCAACAATAGTTCTCGTTGGCGGCAGCGCTTCGCGCTGCAACGCCAGCGAGACCTAAAAAGCCTGTAATGTATTCTCGATCCTCACTTTTCTGTGGCTTGCTGTTGTTACTGCCTCTCAAGCCTGGCTCGTGTCAGCCGTGACGTGTGTCAGGCTGTGCAGCTTCTGACAAGTGAAGATGCTGCAACAGTGATGACATTTATGATACCTCGGCTCTGGTTTCCTGCTGTGCCTTGTACTCTGCCGCGGTATGCGCTGAGTCAACACCCGGCGGAGCAGCAAGGGCAAATAGAGGTCGTAGGATCATCGCCCAAGTAAATACAGTCTTCCCTTGAATGTACTGGTCCAGCTAGGTGTTTCAGCCTTGGCCTAAATATGTGACAAAGGTGTTGTTGAAGATTTTCTTGTTCGATGAGTAGATTTTAGCCCTGTTCTGTTGGCTCCTAGACTAGTTACCTAGCGCCACGAAACTACTGTGTCTGTGCGCTCTACAAATAACGAGTGTCATGAACCTGTAAGAGCGGAATTATTGTCTTTAATTTCTATACAATATACAATAATTATCTAAAAAAGTGGTCTAACGTCCATTTGGACTAGTAGTAGTAGCAGGCCTATGTTTCCTCTATAAAAAGAAATAGTAAAGAAATACCTAAAGCTGTCCAGAGTTGCCAGGGAAGTTGTCCTTAATGAAAAAAGAGTGCATAGAATGCTCCCAGAATCACTGATTAATGTTTTTACACATAGCATATTTACAGATGGCAAAAAAACGTACTTTCTGGGGTAGATGTGGAGGTAAATAAACTGAATTGCATGAAAGCAAATAAACCCCTATATTTGGTATGCACATAGTATGTTACGTTCAGGGCACAAGTCCTAAAAAAAGAAGTGGGGGGACTAACCTAATTAATCAGCATGCAAGTGGCATCACAGCGCGTGACATCACATGAAGTGGCATCACAAGAAGTGACATCAGATCTTAAGCCCTCACATATATGTTTAGCAGGTCTATCATGAGTACATTTGAGCACATTTCTAGTATACTTGCAAACTCTCCTGATTTAGGCAGAAGATTCACACTTTTGTAATCTTCACATAAACCAATGTTGCCATTTGTCAGGGTAAAGCTTTCTCTAACCATAGTGCTTTAAAAGAAAAAATAGTGATATTTAAATTATTACAACGCCTCCTCAAGGGGTAGTAAGCTGTATATAAATGCTATTTATTTTGTGCAAATACTGGGAAAGACCAACACATCTGACTTCTTACAGTGCATGCATATCTCCTAATCAGAGCCTGAACAAAGTGAAAAGCTGCCTCGCAAGTATATGTGAAATGCTAACAAGGTGTGAGCCTTTGTTTCCCCACTGCTGCATTTGCTTGTAGGTGTGTGGCCCCTGACTGCTGCCAGCTAGGAGACTCGAACAAAAAGAGGCCTGCTGGGCCCCTCAAATTCGGCCTTTTTTATGGGCCCAGCAGGAGTAAGAAACAAGCACTGGCATAGCCAATAGGTCTCGTCTTTGGGAACTTATAAGTAATTAGTTATGCAGTACAATATCCTTGGTGGAACAACATCAATTGTTGCATTGCTAAACACTTATAAGGTCCCAAAGGCGAGACCAATTGGCTATGCCACCAATGCTTGTTTATAGGAATGCTATGCGCTTCATGCACAAGATTGATGATCTAATACATAGGCATATGAATAAATGTATTAAAGTAGAACATTTCATTTAATGATTTGTTACTGGGATTAACCACGATTATCTAAAGAAAAAGCAGTATACCACAGGAAGTTATCTGGAACTAAAATAGAAACCGTGCAAAAGGAGGAAAAACAATCCCAAGGAGGGAGAGTGGTGTTAGTCTACTGGATTCAATACCCAGGATCAAGGAGTATTCCTCCACAGCATGCTGAAAGAACAACAATAATTTTTTCACATAAAGTTTAAGAGACACAAAGGAACTTGAGTGCTCCGGGAATCATAAATGTGATTTTTTTTTAGAACCTTATCAGGTAGGTTGGGAGGCAAATGCTGACGCATTTCTGGCTGCCATTGAGAAGGATTGTTTGCCAAGTGATCTTAGAGATGCTACAATTGTGCTAACATACAAGCCTGGGAAACCGGTATACGCGTGTGCCAAATATTAGCCCATCTCACTGCTTAATACTGAAACAAAAATACTGGCAAATACTCTTTCAAATTGAATATATAAAGTTTCTGTCTTCTTGATCCATCCAAATCAGTTTAGCTTCATACCCTGCGGATCTGTGAGTTTCAATCTGCAGCAACTGTACTACTGTAAAGAATATTGTAAGAGGTTAGAGGAACCAGTAGTGCTCCTATTTCTGAATGCCAAAAGGCATCTGACTCGCTCGAAAGGCCCTTTATGTTCATAGTACTCAGGTAAATGGGGCATGGGTCCAGATTTCCTCCCATGGATGCCTTTGGTATAAACAAAGCATGTGTCTATGATCAACGTCTATGCCATATTATCTATTTCTTTTCTTCTATTTAAGAAGAGGCACAAGGCATGTTTGTCCTCTATCTCCATTAGTTTTCGCTCTAACAGTAGCACCTCTCGTTTGGTTGCTTAAGAAGAACATTGTGATCATAGGGATGAAATAGGTTCCGAGATAGAAAAACTGGAGATTGCTTTATGCAGATGACATGCTGCTCTATGTAGTGAACCTTGAGGCATCCATAAGCATACTCCTGGAGGTGTTTACGGTAGTTGGCCGATCTCCTGCCTTCACCTAAACTGGTCAAAATCAGTGCTCCTCTACCCCCACATCTAATTGGAGGTCTCGTAGGACCTCATCATGTCTGCTTGAGGTGACCCTTATGCATTTTGCCTATTTAGCTATATTCACCATCAGTCATAGCGATCTCTTCTTGAAAAGAAAGTTCTCCAGTATTGGATCTTTCATAGATTCACATGCTTGAATCATTCACTGTCGAAGTGGGAGTCCCACAGTACCATAAAAAGCAGTAATCAAAGACCTACATAGAAGTCAATGTTAAGACATTTACTTTAATAACTTATTAACATCATTAAAAAAAGACCTAAAGTCCAGCCAATCAAGCGACAGCACCCTTTAAAACCCTCACCACAGAGATTCCAGTCCATCAGATTCTCTACCCCACATTGTGTGATGGGATTCTCACTGAGCTCTGTTCAGTTTTAATCAGTTAGTCTACATTGAAGAAGAATTCTCTTCAGGTCAGATTTATATTTAGCTTTGCCTAGACTTAACCTACCTGACTATGTCCGAACAACCTAGAAAAGGACTGTTCAAGCCATGTGGTACCTGTGGCAAAAAGAGACTGACAATCCCCATTAGAAGTGCATTTACTGTCTCCATCCTAAACATAAAGTGAAAAACTGCAAAATTTGCCGCACTTTCTCTAAAAAAAACTGTGAAAGACGGAGATTATTGATCTGGCTGCAGAAACTCAAGTCTAAAGAAAATCCTCTCTGAGGAGCATAGTGACGACGACTCTAAGACAGAAAAGTCCTGTAAGAGGGATAATTCTTATGAAAGGAAGCCTCCATAATTACCAAAAAAGGCTCTGAAGAAGACCCACCATGATTCCTTAGGACATTCTAAGAGATATTAGGGGTTGCACAAACTTCCAAAAAGGAGAAATTCTCCTCAGATAAGGTTCCATCTGAAAGCACAATTCTGTCTCTGAAGGAAGTTTCTCATAAATAAAAAGTCATCAAAATCACTTCTGTCGATGACAAAATCTCAAAAAACTGTTTCACTGTGGACAACCACCACCACTACTATGACGTCGACATTCACATCAGCAGCATCACCAATGATAATCATATCGTCATCAGTGTTGTCGACAACATCATCTAGGTTGCTTTCGACGACAGAACTGCCAACTAAAATGGTATACAAAATATCCAAGACTTCATCCATGACACAAACTGTGCGCCTAAGAGACTGTCGACGACAACATCGTCAATGAAGTTGACAACGACACCGCCGCCTGCAACAATGCACCGCCCATGACAGCAACGCTGGCGAAAGCCCCATCAGCAGCAACGCAGACGAGAGCCCTGTTGGCAAAGACACCTTCATTACAGATCTCGTCAATGACACCATCAACAGTAACACTGTCGGCGGAGGCACCACTAACACCTCCGATGCCTAATCTTCCTTCTCATACATCGCCTAGTAAAGGTTTGCCTCACCCACCTGCACATTTACTGGATGGGTACGATTCAGAGGATGTCAACCCCTTTAGGGAGGTACATAGTCCCTCTGAACACCATGTAAAGTGCCAGGAAGAGGACGAAGAAGACCAATACTATGATGACCAATTTTATACAGATGACCCACTGGAAAAATATTTGGATGAGTACTCCGGTTATTCTCAGCAGCAGGAGCAGACAGTACAAATGCCATTGGAACTAGTTAACAATCTCCAGCATATGCTCCAGGACTATTACAAACAGTTCCCAGTTCTGGCAACATCTGATCCTCTGCAGCATACAACAACATCCATCCAGTCTACACGCATTTAAACACCGGTCACTCGACAACGTACTTTATCAATAACAGAGACCTCTGCACCTACACTGGCAAATACACTGGCGGAAGCGCTAGCAGATGATCCACCTGAAGAAGGAAAAATAAAGGATTCCGCTTCAATACCCAACGAGTGGGATGATGATTTAATCCAAACACCATCCCCTCCTGTACCACGACCAGTGGACGCACCACCTGATGACATTGGTGACTTCCACAATCTTATGGAGAGGGCAGCAAAAAGACAAGCTTCTCCTTACCACCAAGCAGTCTGATTGCTTCCTCTATGATTTCAAGGAGGCACCGAAAAAATCTATAAGGCCCCCCCTACTTTAGACTTAATTTGGGAGGACTGTATCAAGACAATGAGCAATCCAGCTTGCAAGTTCAAGGGTCGTTTGACGACATCATTCGGATTACCCCAAACATGGTAGCATCCATGCAGTGGTAAGCTCAGAGTGGAAACATTGTCAAGGGATTAACCTTCCTCAGACACATCTGAGACTTTCATAATGACAGACGCGCCCTTTAAGGGATGGGATGTTCATCTTCAGGATTTGACAAAAAATGAGAAAAGAAACAACTTTGAAAAGAAGATGCACATAAACTGGCTGGAGCTGAAGGCCGTGGCACTGGCCATATTATCTTTCCTTCCCAGAACAGCACACTCATCCAAGCTAATCCGCACGGACAAACCACCAGCACGCATTACATAAACAAACAGGGAGGATCAAGTTAATCAGTTCTGTCACAACAGGTGCAATAAATTTGGAAGTGGGCCCTGCACAACCAGATAACACTGTAGGCAGAACACGTGCCCGGAGCAACTAATGTCTTAGCAGATATATTAAACAAAAAGGATACCAGTTGCCATGAGTGGGAACTAAATCAGATGATTCTAGAAAACATCTTCGCTCACTGGTGAATACCAAGTCTGGATCTGTTTTCGACCAAGAACAACTGCAAATGCCAGAACTACGCATGCTGGCATCAGCAGAAGGGGTCGTGGGGTATGCGTTTTGGATCAGATGGTCAAAGATCTTTGCGTATGCTTTTCCCTTGATCCCATTAATCCTGAGGATCCTTAGGAAACTCAGGAGGGACCATGGCGAGTACTCCTGATTGCTCCCAGATCGGCCAGACAATTCTGGTTAACAGAACTCCTGCTTCTTTCGGAACAGGCTCCCATTCAACTGAAGCCCATACCAATGTTGCTGGCGATGAACAACAGCCTGGTACGTCATACCAATCCGGCATCACTACACTGTCATCCTGCCTCCTGAGTTCACAAGGTTAAGTATTCCGGCGGACTGCAGAGAGATCCTCGCAAAGGCCAGGGCCAACACCACCAATAAGACAAATAAGTTAAAGTGGAGCGTTTCTGTCTTTAGGGTCAGGAAATGAGTGTTCATCCGATCTCATTTTTCTCCAGAACAAATCCTACTGTATCTTCAATTGGCAAAATCCGTGCTAGCTCACTCATCGGTTAAAGTACACCTAGCAGCAATCTCCCAATTTTGAAGATCAGATAAGCTACCTTTCCTATGGTCTGCTAAAGTAATCAAGCAGTTTGTCAATACAATTATCAAAGTATTTCCTCTGGTAAAGGAACAACTTCCCGCCTGGCATCTAAATGTAGTACTGGGCCAATTGATTAAGGCTCTGTATGAACTGATTCACAAAATAGAATTAAAATATCTCACACGGAAAACAGCAGTGATGCTGGCACTAACATCAGCAAGAAGTGTTAGTGACATCCAAGCATTTACAATCAAGGAACCATTCATGCACTTTAAACAAGACAGTGTCGTATTAAGAATTAATCCAAAGTTCATATAAAAAGTCCCTTTATATTTCCACCTTAATGAACCCACAAAAATTAAGGACATTCTTTCCCAATACATAGAATATAGCAGAAAGATCACTACATATGTTAGACGTTGAATGGTGTATCAAATTCTACTTACACAGAACTAACCAACTCCCCAAAACAGATCAATTGTTGGTGGCTTATGGAAATCAACAAAAAGCATTCCCAGTTTTGAAGCAAAGTATAGCAAGAGGTATTGCAACAGCGATCCAATTCGGTCACAGACAAGCAGCAAAGCCCTTAAAGCACAAATTTAAGGTTCATCCTACCAGAGCTGTTTCTACAACCATGGCTCTCTTTGCTGGTGTGCCTATTCAGCAAATATGCAGAGCAGCAACACGGTCCATCAGGCACACCTTTCCGCAGTATTACTGCCTGGATTCCTACGACAAGAAAGATGTGGTTGTGGGACAAGCAGCGTTGCACTATCTATTTTAATAAGATGAGCCAATTCTAACTATCTTTCTCACCATGATATGATATGATAAGGTTGTTCTTTGCAAAGGCAAACTGCTAACTACTCTGATTCAAGCATGTGAATCTATGAAACATCCAATACTGGAGAATAAAATAAGTTACTTACCTGTAACTGTAGTTCTCCAGGATTGGTATCTCCTATAGATTCACATGAGACCCACCCTCCTCCCCAAAGGGACTCCCCTTATTTCTCTTCACTATTACCTCCCACGTGTGCTGGAAAATCTGATGAGCCTGGAGCCTCTGTGGTGAGAGTTCTTAAGGGTGCTGTAGCCTGATTGACTGGACTTGGGGTCTTTTTTAGGGATGTTAATAAGCTATTAAAGTCAATGTCTTTTAAAATTGACTTATATGTAGGTCTTTGACTACTGCTTTCTATGGTACCGTGGGACTTCCACTTCGACGATGGGGAATGATTCAAACATGTGAATCTATGAAAGATACCAGCAGTGGAGAACTATACAGGTAAGTAACTTATTTTCTTACTGGCTATTTCACATTTTCTCAAGGATTTGTGACACCCGAGGAAAACCGCTTTATCACTTATAGGTAGGATTGCCCTTTATAAAATTATAATTTTCCAAATATTTCTCAAAGCTCTCCAGAACATTACGTTCTAGATAACAGAGAAATTCTTTAATGAGCTTAAATCCTTGGTGCATATGCTGCTGTGGGATGGGGCGTTCAAAGTTCTTTCTTGCCCAGCGCTGTGCAAGGGTGTGTTATGATGGGGGATTTACACCATCTGATGTCAGACTATACTATTGGACCGCTTATATTGTGATACTTAATGCACTGGTGTTTTCTCCATGAGTGGAGAATAATTCGCAGTATATAAATCATCCCTGTTTTCTCAAAACCCGATCCATAAATACTGGGGAATACTTATTTCGCAGTACCAGAGAAAAAACTGTATGAGTGGACTTTACTTGATTTTGCACCCTCTCAGTTTCGTATAAGATTGTAAGTCCAGTATTGCTGATTGAATTGGCTCCCATTCAGAGCAATGTCATCAGCATAAAACGTCATACGAGAAATTGTCAATGGCTCACTGAATAGTGCAAATAAAACAAGCAGTCCCCATGTGATATGGACTATCCCCGCTTACCGGCTCCTAGAAAGTCAAATCTTAGTATGGAAGGCGATCAGTCCCATAAACTGGCAGGGCACATTGTAAAAGCTCAATGTGAAAAATAAAATATCAGAGTGTAATTACAGCATGTTTTCTGGTTGTGTGAAATTAGTCAGATGCCTCGGGTAAATAATGAATGTTAGTTTGGAGGTGTCAGTCAGGCAAGATCACAGTCTAATCAGAGTGAGTCAGTCCCAAAGCAACCTTTAGTATTCAAATTAGGACTTTAGCAAGGTTTTTTATAACCTACGTTTAATAATGTTAAAGGGAAAACTCTGGGCTCTGCGCATCCACTATATGCTTCTTTTCCCTGCCAAGCTCAAGGTCAGCTTCCAAGACTCGACCCAGTTCTTTCAAACACCTGAGGAAGCCTGGGTATGGATTGAGGAGCGCCCGAGGCCTAGGCCAGGAATTGGTAGCAATACTACATGGCCTGGGGACTCGCAACCAAGATGGGAGCCTAGACCGCAGAGACAGAAACTAAGGCAGCGACTCACTGCAAGAAATCCTAAGCGCTCGGGAACTACGAGGCCTGGGACTCCATATAGGCGCAGAGGGGGACCCTCGGAAGAGGAGGCGGAGGGGACCCAAGACCCCAATAGAAGTCCGACCCAAGGGGACAGTACCCATGCTGATCAGTCCGACCAAGAATCCCTGGTGGACACCGATGGAGACCAACCCCTGCTTCAGGCCATGCACAATGCGGAGGAAACGGGGGCAACAGCCCCGGAACTGGCAACTGAAAGTCAATTGCACCCAAACAAAAGTGGCGAAGACATGTGAACCAAGGGCGTGGAGAAGGCACATGCCAGCAATACACCAACTGCAAGGAGGCCCCCCCTCTTGGACCCATTTGCATCCAGGAAGGACGGTGTATGTCACTTTCCTGGACCAGGACCATATCCTTTGTTTTGTTGTTCACTATTTAGAGATTAGAGAGGGTGAAGGGAGGGTTGGACAGACTCCTCAGTGGACACTTATGTCTGTTTTCATGTTGACCGTTGAAGGGTTAGACATAGGGTGCACGAGGATGTGGGGTGAGGGGTGGGAAGGAAAAGGAGTTTGGGGTTTTTCGATTCAAAGAGTTTTCATTGTTATTCACAGCAGGATATCTTATATTGCAGAATTAGTCGCACCTGGACAAGGACAGTCCGGTTAGGGTACACTCCTTGTACGAAACACACGAACCACAAACGTGATGCATGATACACCATATACCGTGCTGACATGGAATGTTAACGGACTGGGTAGTAAGATTAAGAGGGGCTTAGTGAACAGATACATTAAATGGCTCAAACCAGACGTAATCAACCTACGAGAGACCCATCTCCGAGGTACCCGATGCGCATTACTAGGAAGAGGGTCATATTTTACAGTTGCACACGCGGGATTCTCCCCCGGAGCCCGTGGAGTGGCCGTCCTCATTAGGAAAACCCGACCCTTTCACATAGTTAAGACCTGGGTAGACCCTGGGGGCACATATGCAGCGGTTCGGAGCACGTGGGGACGGAGGGAATTCACACTGGTGAGTGTTTATGCCCCGAAACGTCTGCAGCCCCAGGCGTTGCAGGCCATGGCTAAGATACAGTTGGACTCAGATTCCTAAACCCATATAATCGGGGGCGACTTTAAGGATGTGATGAACCTGCTTGTTGATAGGTCCAAGGCAGTGGCGGGCACTCAGGCACCTACCCCACTGGAAGACTTCGTGAACTCCTTAGGCCTGACTGATCTCTGGTGACGCCACCACCCACTTGATAGTGGTTACTCGTATTTTTCAGGGGCGCTTAAGACTTTTTCCCGACTTGACTACTTTTTTGCCCCAGTGGGGGAGATCCAAGTCATCGTAGACGCAGAATATCTAGCAAGAGGCATCTCTGATTACTCCCCATTACAGTTACAGGTAGGGGGTAGGGAACATAGGCCCAAATCGGACTGGAGATTGAACGCTTGGGAGCTACGTGATAAAAAGGTAGCAGAGACCGTCGCCGTAGAGACTAAACTGTTCTTCCAAGACAATGAAGGATCCGTATCCTCGGAGGCCACCCTCTGGGAGGCTTACAGGACAGTGCTCAGGGGGAGGCTGCAAGACGTAATTGGCCATAAGCGTAGAGAGGAAACGTTGCAAATACGAGACTTAGAGGGAAAATTGTTAGAATTAGAAAAGGAAATATTCCCTGATAACGAGGCAAAGAAGCTTAGACTATTGGAGGTCACACGGAGGGAACTCCGGGCCTTAGCTGAGGGAGAAGTCCACACGCAAATTCTGACCACTCACCACAGGTTATATGAGACCAGGGACAGAGCGTGGAGGCTACTAGCCTGGTTGAGCCAGGGAGAACGAGGAACAAACTATGGTGGATCAAATTGAGGAGGCGGGGACACGACGGCACCCACGATTGCGACAGCGTTCGCAAATTATTATGCTAACCTGTATGCGGCCAGACTGACGACGGAGGAGAACAGCATAGACGACTATCTCACAGTAATAGACATGCTCACCCTGCAAACTGAAGACACCAAGGCCTTAGACGAGGACATCACTCTTGAAGAAGTCAATACTGCCATTGCTAAGCAGAAGTCTGGGAAAACCCCCGGGCCCAACGGACTCCCAGGGGAATTCTTCAAACAAAATAGTAGTATCCTGGCTCCACGCCTCTTAAACATGTTTCTAGCGGCAAAAGATGAGGGAGCGCTCCGCCCAGACCTCTGTCAGGCCACAGTTGTGATCATACCAAAACCGAGTAAGACACCGGAATGCTGTAGTTCCTATCGCCAAATTTCGCTCCTCAATGTCGAAACCAAGATATTGGCTCCATACTAGCCTCACGCCTCTTGACGGTCATCGCATCCCGGGGGCACAAAGTCCAGTCGGGCTTAATGCCCAAATGTGCTACACGCGCCAACCTCCGTAGACTGGATGGATGCGGCCAAAGGCAGCGAGATCCCCCATCTGCTATTATCACTCTACGCCGAAAAGGCATTTGATACAGTACACTGGCCTATCATGAGACGGGTCCTCTCACAATTGGGCCTCGGGTGCAACTTTCGGACGTGGGTTGATATCCTATATACAAATCCCAGGGCTAGAGTGCGAGTAAATGGCGTTAAATCGGCTGAGTTTTCCATCCAGACGGGGGCTAGACAGGGCTGCCCGCTGTCCCCCTTGCTTTTTGCGCTTGTTCTGGAACCCCTAGCATGTCTGATTAGAACACACCCAGATCTAACAGGGTGCCGGGACCCCAAGGGCCAGCTGCTAGATGAACAAATCTCACTCTAGACAGACGACATCCTATTGTATGTAACTAACCAGGATAAGACACTCCCAATTATTTTGAACGTAGCAGAAGAATATGGTAGGCAGTCGGGTTATAAGATTAACTGGGGAAAGTCAGTCCTATACCCAATAGGGGGCCACATTGACATGCCGTCTATACCGGTGCATCTCCCTATGGCTGAGGGAGGCTTCAAATATTTGGGGCTCTATATTTCCGAAAACGTGGCATGCTGCCTCTCCCACAGTCCTAGCAGACTTCTGAGATGATGTGGCTCGGTGGCGGCACCTTCCCCTGACACTACTCGGTAGGGAGGCTATATTTAAAATGATCACGTTACCCAAGCTATTATATATTCTCTATTCTATACGTACTATAAAATACCAGAGGCAATCTTCAGGACAATAAATACCGAACAGCACACTTTGTTGTGGGATGAAGGCCACCCCAGAGTGGCGCTACGCACGTTGCAACGTAGCCAATATAATGGGGGAATTGCTTTACCAGATACCAGGGCATACTATAGAGCGGCACACCTTGTGGTCATCAACAAATGGGGACAAGCGCCACAGGACCACCCAACATACCCCCTAGAGAGACTCCAATTCCACTAACGCTCGCACTACATCTATGGGGGCCAGGGGGCGAGAAGCCTGCTACCAGCAACGCAGAGGGTGATCGAGGCATGGAGGGAGGCCGAACGGGCGATGCAATAGGAAACAAGACTAACAAAATCTACACTCCTATGAGAGGATAGACGGCTACCTGAACTTGCAAAATTGCAGGGGTTTAAAGGATGGGACGCTATCGGCATCATTACTTTGGGGGACACAACACGAAAGGGTGCACTGATGACGTTTGCAGACCTGCAAATGGATTATAACTTGACAGATACGCAGCATTATAAATACATTCAACTCCGACATGCCTGGCAGGCGCAAAAACCTGATATTGCGGATCTCCTAGAGTTTGCCCCGTTAGAGGGTTGGTTATTACAGGAAGAGATACAGAAGAAAGCGGTCTCCTGGACCTACCAAACCCTAATAAATAATATGCCTGACAGGCGAATAACACTTGGGGGTAATTTGGAAGTCGTTGCAGGCACATTAGAAGATGTAGATTGGGAGACGGCCCTGATGCACCCTAGAGAGGTGGCAATTAAGCTCAGACTGCGACGGAGTCAGTTCAAAATCTTACACAGGTTATACTATGACCAATGTTCCCTCTAATTTTTTTCCTCTGTGTGTGGCAGTGTAAGGTCTCTGTGCACTGCAGCCCAGGCTATGTGCGCCAGGAATCAGACGGCGCGTGTGGGTGCAGCGCCAAATATCACTCCAAACTTTTGCTTAAAAAAGTGAAAGGACGGTGCATTTCCACACCTGTAGCACCACATGAGGGGTCTAAAGGCAGGTGTTCAATTTAGATACACACACCATGACATGAATTGGTTACACAGGCAAGTACACTTCGGGTTTAGAAAAGCATAGGACTCCAACAGTGGTACTCTGCAACGCACTCCCTTATAGGCTTGATTATCCACTACTCGTGTCCAGTGCACCTTATCTCACAGCTGACCTTGGGCCCCAGCCCCATATCAGGCACCATCGGGCTCCACTTTCATTTTTCCCGGTAAAAACATTAGTAAAATCACCTTCAAACTTAAAACATTGAATATAGCGGTAAATATAATTAGCACGCACTTTAAAGTATGTTGCACAGTAGCCCTTATGACCCAACTGCTAATTAAATAAACAAAAACAGAAAGGCCATGACAGGGCCGACTTCAGCGCTGATGCGAAAGTCTTTTTTGGCGCCGCACCAATAACCTCTTTTTCCGTAAATAACCTTTACTACCACCTTCCAACAGTGCCCATCATCCCTCCACGACCCCCCTATTGACCTCCTCCTCGGATTCCCTCACTGCCACCCTCCACTAGGGCCCATCATCTCCCCATAGCCCCTCCCCCTCATGACCTCCTCCTCGGATTCCCTCACTGCCACCCTCCACCTGTGCCCCTCATCTCTGTAGCCCATCCCCCTCATGACCTCCTCCTCAGACTCCCTCACTGCCACCCTCCAGCAGTGCCCTCATCTCTCCCTAGCTCCCCACTCACCCCCATGACCTCTTCCTCGGATTCCCTCACTGCCACCCTCCAACAGTGCCCCTCATCTTTACGTAGCCACTCTCTCATATGCATTTCATTTGTTGTACAGCGCTACTCATATCAGTGTAGTGTGTATCAGTACTTTACACCACGCACACATTATAGAGACAATGAATCATACAAGTGTGTAAATCAGTCTACAGGGAATGTCACATAAGCCAATGAGGATTACAAGGTGTAGGAATCACATGTCATACATACTGGTGGGCCGCATATTTTAAGAGGGTTTGGTCTGGCGAAACACAACCTCAGGATTTAAAGAGTATTCCATGGGGTCAGCTTTACTGATAAAAATGTATATCTGCCCAAACATACTCCTTTTAGCAAAATTAGAATAATGAAAGACTGGGGAAGTTCTAACTACAGCACAAATGTAACGCCCTGAACGTCTCAGGATCGTTTAACAGACACGATAATGAGAACGCAACCACTTGTGAAGGTTTAGTTATTTTAATGAAGGCAAAAATAATACAAGGAATAAACAAAGGTTATAGTCACTGGAATCCTCCAGGCTAAGTACGTTACCAGCCCACAGCACGGATGGTCCTAACCGTCCTCTGCATATACGCCGATCCCGGCGTATGCCAACAGAGGGCAGAAATGAAATGGCCGACAATGCCAATCGGTAGGCTGTGAGGGGCACGAAGAGTGTTGGGGAGAATCGAGGAGTCAGGGAAACACCCAGCCGGGGTCTCTACCTGAAGGGAGCAGCCGCTCAACCTCTTCCTCAGACTGCACCGGGACGCGGAGTCACCTCCTGGTGATGCGTCACCGATACCCCAATCACAAGCAAAGAAGACTGAATCGAGAGCAGCCGCTCGATCGATCCCGTGGACTTCCAAGTCTGTAACGCGGCAAACACCTCCTGGTGTGCGTTACAGCTGGCAGTCCCTGTATCTCTGGTCGGGCTGGGAGTTACGACTCCAACCAGCAAAAGCGCCACTGCGCTTTGACTCAGCCGAGTCAAAAAGCGAAGCTCAATGGTTATCCGGTAGAGCTTCCGGGTCCTTCACAGGTGACGATGGGGCAAGACACGGCCCAGGGAGTAACGACTCGACCTACCTCCGTTCTTGCCTTACTGGAGCACCACTCCGGAACACTGCTCTTCACTAAGCAGGTACGTCGGTGTAAACACAATATCCGACAGCGTTGTACCTCCCGGTTCCTCCCTTTATAGGGCGTGTTTTCCTTGAGTTATGTAACAGCTCTCCTGTTTACATAAGGGCGTGTTTTCCTTGAGTTATGTAACAGCTCTCCTGTTTACATAAGGGCGTGTTTTCCTTGAGTTATGTAACAGCTCTCCTGTTTACATAACTTCTCAACCGCTAAGCATCCTGGGAGATGTAGTCCGTTTTCGCTGGTTACCGTTTTCCTCCCCTCGCATGACAGGAATTCTTGACAACAAAAAAACGAAAGTGAAGTTCTAACTATATCATTCATGTTTGTATACAGCTCTTTGATGACAGTTCATTGGTCACTGCCCTATGTTAGGATTGCAACTTCTGAACTGCAAGTTGCACAAGGATCTCTGTGACAAAGGCAGTAACCCACTGAGCTTCCACATAAAATACAGTTCATCTGCATTTAAAAACTACTAACAGACAAATGATTGCTCAAGCTGGATCATTAATCACCAGCGTTATCTGGGCATTTTGTATTGTCTTATTGTTGTCCTGCAGTGGCCATGGTAATGATAAAAAACTGTTTAAATGAAGCACACACGAAGTATGTGTGCTGCTGGGCCTGTGCATATTTTAAAAAGAAAAACAAATAGTAACACATTCTCTTACCTTCTCCATTAGTCAAACTTAGTGTCACAGCCTGATGTGATAAGCAGCTGCAGGGGTCAGGAAAGGTGAATAGGAATAAACAAACTTATTTTCTCCGGGCGCTGCATAGAAAAATAAATATCCATGCAGCAGAACATTGTCGCCTTTGCCATGTGGAGCAGAACATTGTCGCCTTTACCATGTGTAGATGAAGGGGTGAAAAAATAAACAAAGCCTCGTTAACATGTAAATGGTCTTTTAAAGACCTGTGAAGTACTCTGGTGCGGTGGTAATCTCAAAAACTGTCTGTGTGTGTGCGCGCCCGGGAAGCTGTCTCAGCCCAGGCGCACACACATTGAACATTAGACAGAACCGACAGGGAGCATCATACGAAATGAGGTCGGAACCACCGCACCCGCCTGTGAATCAGCCCCGGTGATTTTTGTCAAGACGCCTCCTAAGCCCTTGGAGATCACTATCAACCACATGCAGTGGCCAGGTGGCAGGCACCCAGCGGGACCTTCAAATCCCAGATACTCTCCAAGTCCTTGCCGCCTGGCGGCGCTCCCTGCTGCAGGAATCTTGCTGCCCCACAACTCGCCCCTCTTGGCCCGCTGGTAATTAAACGCCGAAATTGTGTAATCACCTCCCGTGGGGGAGGGTCGGTGGAACGTATAACATGCGTCCCGAATGTACAATATACGCGAAGGTGTGCAGGCGTATAGGAATCAGAACCTGCCAGTGACCGTGCATAGGACCTAGTATTCAAACTGCGACCTATCGAATATGCGTGGTGCTATGCAGCACAGCTTGGCCCATCTGATCCACTTCACAAACCTTGGAAGCAAGCCTTTGCTGGATACCCTCAGATCCTAGCCATGCACGCCTAACCCACAGGGGGTTCCCTTACTAACGGAGCATTAGTCCTAATGGTCCCAGGACAAGAAATGCTAAATCCACCACATAATCTACGTTCTCCGACCGCAAGTGAAAGGATAATGTGTTCACCAAACCAATGTAAACTAAAATTGCAAGCAGCACTTGTCTGGAGACATACAACATCTGTCAAGAAGCGCAGCAACGTGGCAATCAAGCTTGGGGAGCTGACACGCCTCTATTTCCCTCGAACTCCAAGAGGCCAAAAGAGGCAAACCCGCCCCGCCCCCCCCCCCTCCCCAATGCTAGAAGGATAGCTTGGGCAGGAGGAAAGCTGAATGTAACCGACAAGCCAAATCCTACCACAGGGGAGCACACAGTTACTGCGAAGATGGGTACTCCTACCTTCAACAGGATCCAACAAAGACTGTCATGATAGCCCTAGTGGTATATGTTCCACTGCCTCAATCATGAAATTACCGGGCACCCAAAGTGAACGGCTAACATAAGGCACCAACGGAGCAGAGGGAGCCCTGCGTCGGGTTCAAGGATTGTTTAACAGTTAACTAATCTGCAGGGATACACAGCTTGCTCAGGCGATCACTATGGCAAGCAGACCGGCCACCAGCACACCGCGCCTTTACTAGGTGTTCCGCGCACTGAAAATCCTGACTGATCACTATTCATGGCGCTAATCTCACGCGCATCAAGAATACATCTCAGTTATACAAAAGTAAATGATGTGACGCAGGTGTTGAAACGTAAAACAAGAGCCCCCGAACGTGCGATACTGACCACATGTCATGCATCCCTATATTAACTACCAAATAAGCACTCCCTTCAACAAGCCCATCTATTGGCTAACCAGCTGAACCAACAGAAGCGGATTCAGACCGGGTCACACGTGCACGAGCCGTGGGCCCACTGGAAAGCAACAGCCATTATGACGCCTGAATGGTGATGTACACTCCTTGCGCTGGCGGTGAAGCCGACCACCTTTTAGCCGGCTGCCACTCAAGGCCCCCCTCATTGCCTACGAGACCCTGAAGCACAGACCATCCTTACACCCTTCCGGTCTTGGGCCGCTGGCCGTTACCGCACAGCCGGAGAGTGCGCAACACAGCGGCTTCGTTGACAAGGTTGAACGGTTAACAGCCCCTCCCCTTGCAGTGTTCAATATCTTAACGCAGGAGAAGGCTGGAAATGGGCAAAAGGAACCTGGGTGACGCGACAGCAACTTGATTATGCCTGATCGTTTCCGTGGCTCCATGCTCATTACGAATGGTAAACCCTGCCCAGAGGCACGACCAGGCAGCGTGGTGCCCGGGGCATCCGCCAGGCCTGCAAAGATCACCTGGCCACTACTGCTGAAGCGTGATCACTTGCCACTGTCACACGCCCCTTCACTCCGAGGGCCTGACTGATCACCATTCAAAGCGTTAATCTACGCGCATTGAGAATTACATCTCAGTTATACCAGTGAATGTGCGTGCACACAAAGGTGTAGAAACATTAAACATGAGCTCCAGTTGCATGCCATACTGAGCACATGTCGCTGCATCCCTATATTTACTACCAATAGCACCACCTACCACAAGGCCAACTATTGACTGACCATCTGAGACCAGCAGAAGCGAATGAAGGACAGGGTCACAGTGCGCGTGCCCGAACTGGAAAGCAGCAGCCATAATGGAGCCGAAGTGGCGATGTGCACCTAGCGCTGGCGATGAAGCTGACCACCTTTTAGCCGGCTGCCGCTTATCGTCCCTTCCTTGACTGGGGGACCCTGAAGCACCGCCTTCCTTACACCACAAGGCTCCAGGCGGGCTGTGCGTTACTGCCCACCATATTATATCGCGTGAACTCAACCCGAAGGTATTGGAGCGCTGTACATAGCACCGTATAAAAATTACACACTCCGGCACGGGGAGATTAAGTGATATGCCCAGACTCACGGAATGTGGACGCGAGCGCGAGGCTCGAACCCTGGTTTCCTGCACCAGAGGCGGCAGCGCAGCCGACGGACCACATCCTCTCCCAATTTCGGCCGCATAATGTTAGTAAAAACAGAGGAGCACTCGAAGGCCATTCCTAAATAATGTTCCCAGTGCTCCACAACCTGCAGTTATAATAACAGTCAAACAGAGCAGCACTACCTCCCAGTGACCTACATAACCTAAGGCACAAGTCCTAGGCTCGACCTACAGGGAAGGAAACAGAACTAGTGTTGTTCTTGTGCTGAAGGACGATCATGGTGAAGGAGGACGACTCCGCGAGCTTGAGCTCGACACGCCATATAAATAAACCATAATAGCTCACCGGACTTACCACCGCCGAGCGACGCGCTTACATAGGCATACAGCATCGGGCAGTCAAAATGCCCCACCCCATTGCTGAGTGCCTATGCCTCGGGCTTTGCCACTCCCGGCCACCGCAACTTAATCACTGTTACCCGCGCATAGAGTCGAGCGCGCGTGTAAGCTCTACGATGCCCTCCGCCAATGAGGGCATGACACCTGATGGACCCAGTTCCCTCCCCCAGCTGCCAGGATACAGCCACAAGGCATTGAGGAGCCACAGGGGCTCTCCAACTTTGACTCTTTTCCCGGGACAGGCTCGCATCAGGAGAAAACAGAGTGCCAAGAGTAATCACCTGGCAAATGCCCTTAGGTAAGCTCCGAAAACACGCCCATGCAACCCTCGCTATCAAAGCTACCCGATGGGATGCCCCCCGTCCCTGGAATGGTGCCACTTCCGACTTCGATTTCTGACCACAAACCATAACTCGGATTTGGCCATCACACTTCGAAAGTAAGAATTGCTTCCCGGCACCTGGAGAATGTCTGGTTCTCTACACAAGGCTGACAATCAAAAAGGTAACTTTTATTTACGGAAAGCAACTCACTCCTGGTGGACGACGTAAACAACTAAAGTTTCATAGAAGGGATACATCATTAGACAATAGTGGCATGTTTTCGAAAACAGTAAAGCACTATTTCACTCCCACCTCTATCTCATGTAAATTGATCATGGGAAGGTGGGCCCAGAAAAGGTTCTCTGATATATGGGTGTACACATACTACTTGACAAAGCACCATGTATACATTGCACATACAGGCACTGCAATAGTTGGTGATTTGCTCAAGGCATGTCGCGCTTGCCATAGCACCGTATTAATACTACACACATAAACAGCGCTGCGAGGGTCCAGGCGCGAGGCATGGATGGCGCTGCGAAGACCCGGCATGAGCAGCGCTGCTAATATTCGTAAACATATTTACGAACATTAAAACCTCTAGCTTCAGTATGCGGAGACTCCATTAAAGCCATGCTTCCTTTGCTGATGCGTTTCTGGCATTAACTTAAAAACGGTTAAAATAGTCTTCTTTGAGGTACAGCGGCTGAATAAACGAAAATAATGTGAATAAACCGCAAGACTCGACTCCATTATAAAAGGTTCCGCGCCGTTCCTTGTTTTCTCACCTCTCCCGCGCTCCTGTCACACGCCTGGAGTCGAGCGCGTGCACATGTAGCGCTCAGGACCTGCGCCTGCTGCGTGGGCACGAGGCACTTCAAGGTGCGGTTGTATCGTCTATGCAGAGTCTAAGAGCCATTCCTATGTAAGAGACCGGAATCAGTAATGGACATCAACATCAGCACTCACTTGGGGGATGAGATTTCTAAATTAAACTTGAATTCTCTTGGGGAGCAGCTGGTCTAATGTTACAACCGAGCTACAGAAGTTGCGATGCCCTGGAGTTCTGGTGGAGGGCACCGGACAACCCCCACCGTAAATAATCCCCACCCAGCAGCTCTCCGGGGATACTACGAAACTGCGAATGGCTGCAAATCCCAGAGAATCACAGCTGTTAGCCCCAACTGAAACATGACTCGAGATAGCCACTGCCTTTACGCTTCGGAACAAGTTTCACCTCTCTCGGATCTGCACGACTTGCTCCCTTGCAAGCTAAACAAGGCATATTTGTATTGCGCGAACTCGACCCGAAGGTATTGGAGCGCTAACATAGCCCTGTAATTTACAATACACCTACAGACACGGGGAGAATAAGAGATTTGCCCAGAGTCACACGAGGTAGAGGCGACCTCAAGGCTCGAACCCTGGTTTCCTGCACCAGAGGCGGCAGCGCAGCCAGTGGACCGCATCCTCTCCGGAGAAGAAGTGATATTCCCGAGGACTGGTGCGCGCTCAGTATAACACCGTATCTACCTACTATTGAGGCACTGGGATTAGCCCCGCATCACAGAAATGCTGACCAGACCTCGAGGCACGAACCCTGGTAACTTGCTCCAAAGGCGGCAGCGCAGACGACGGAGCACATCCTCACCTGCACTAACAGACTCCACCATTCTGCTACCGAAAGCTCAGGGGCGCTGCCTAGAGTCCTGCCACCCTAAAACACATGCTAAAACCTGGCCTCTGCTGCACTCTGAAACCACTATGCTCGACCAGCCCGCCTCCTTGAACATTGCCGCTGGGACTAAAGTCCACCCGCACGTAGCACTCCTGCTCAGCGACCCCCGCCCCCTCCACGAAACATGCCCAAGGGCCGTGACTCCATGGGCACACACGACCAGGGCCCTCGGCCCCTGCTGTTCCGCGCAACACACCCCCAGGCCAGGGGGGGGGGGGGGGGCGCTCAGTGACGACCTGGGCCTCGCACACTGCCCCGTTCCACCCGTGCTGCCAGGCTCCAACCACACGTCGGAATCGCAGTCATTTAGGGGAATCATCGTGAGTGGGGGGGGGCCAAATAGATCACACACTCACCAGACAACCGACGCCAGACCAAGGACAAGACAGCGGGAACCGGAGGAACCCACAGTGTGACCAGCAGAGGCAAAACGGCGAGGCAACTCGGTGCGACCCGACGGCGAGACGTCTAGGGACAAGAGGGCGAACATCACGGGGGACAATCTAAATACCCTTGTCCGCTCCCCCTTTCCCCGAAGTGGGTCAACCGGACGTCCTCCCTGGCCGTGGCCCAGGGACTAGACCGGTGCCTCCCGTGCCTTCCTGTGGCACTAAGGCAGCCGCCGTTTTAGGGGGGGCTACTGCGCAACCCCCCCCCCCCCCCCAGCCTTGCTGTGCACACCTGCGATGCAATTAACAAGAATACTATCTGAAAGGCCCACATTCAGCCCCGCAGCTGCCCACTATTAGCTAAAGAACTGCAGTGTCAAATACAACGTGTGCTTTCAGACGATTCTGAAAGCACACGTTGTGTATGACTCTGCATTCCTTTTGCTGATAGTGCGGGGCTGAATGTGGGCCTTTGAGATAGCATTCTTGTTAATTGCAGCGCCCGTGTGCACTGCAATTAGCATGAAAACTATTTCAAAGGCCCACATTCAGCCCCGCAGATGCCAACTATTAGCAAAGGAATGTGGTAATCTAAAGCGCAACGTGTTCTTTCAGAATCAAAAACACGTCGCGCTTTAGATTACCACATTCCTTTTCCTAATAGTGCAAGCCAGCGGGTCAGTTTGTGGGTCTTTGTGAAAGTATTCATGTTAATTGCAGCACATGACGGCGCTGCAATTAACAAGAATACTTTCACAAATGCCCACAAACTGCCCAGCTCGTAAAATTGGCGGCGCGAACGGGATGTGTGTGTGTGCGCGCCACAATTGGGACACTGCGCGCTCGGAGACACTTTAGTGCGCGCGCGCACACCCGCGCATGTTCTAGGGAACAGTGACTATGACCGGGCGAAACTGCATGCGATGGGCAGGGAGTGTTTGCGATGCAGCACAGAACGAGGCTCCTTCATTCATACTTTATGGGACTGTCAACAAATACATAGTTACTGGACACGGATTGTGCAAGAACTAAACAATATATTGCAAGTGCAAATCCCGATGGACCCTAAATATGTTCTGTTGGGCACCCACATTTCTAGATACCAACTTCCACTCAGTAACCTAGGCCTTATAGTGGCTAAACGTGATATAGCTAAGCACTGGGTGAGACCAGAGCTTCCCACACTGAAGGAGTGGCGGTCTGGCATGGATATGTATATGAGAGTCGAAAAGAGAGTATATAAAGCGAGGGGATGCCTGCAAAAGTTTAGGAAAATCTGTCAGCCATGGCTGAGCTACTACAATTTAGAGATGGAAGAGGACGAGGTGGATGCACTGGACGACATATGAAGTGGGGCATGGGTGGGGGGGGCTCGTTATTTTAGGTCCATACTTGAGGGAGTTGAGAGATATCTAGCACAGGGAGAGGAAGAACCACTGGGGTCTTGATGTGAAGGTGAATCATGATACTGTTAATTTTGTATCTTTAACATTTGTAAATCTTGTCACTTGTAACAGATGGACACTGACCGAGATGTACCTGCGGAG
This sequence comes from Triturus cristatus, assembly GCF_964204655.1. Taxonomy (NCBI): domain Eukaryota; kingdom Metazoa; phylum Chordata; class Amphibia; order Caudata; family Salamandridae; genus Triturus; species Triturus cristatus. The sequence continues at coordinate 853,920,970 of NC_140582.1, forward strand.
TTGTTTGATGTTTTATCAAAAATTCATAAAAATTATTTATTTAAAAAAAATAAGTAATGTTAAAGGGAGACAGGACCCTGCCTCAAGATTTTAAGTTTTTAAAACACTAACCAACACTCTTGAATGGAAAGATCTAGACAGCAACCAACTCTCTATAATGTGGTTAAAGTTGTTATTCCTCACAAGAGTTATAACACCCTAACGGAAATCTATCATCGTCCAAGTTGTACAGACTAGAAGCTGTGAGACACACTATAACAATTAACATCAACCATTAGCTTATGGAGTAGTTGCAAGACAGTCGCTTCCCCTCGCATCTATTTCTATCTTCCAATATTCATAGGACCAATGCAGCGACCCTACCAGAATGCATGTGGCTGCTTTGATGGCTTCTTTCATTTATATCACCAAGCATGGGGGCTGGGTGGGTGCAGCCTTGCCGTGAATCTTCGTGATGTTTGCTGTGTTTAACAATCTCTAACCATGCACAGCCACAGGATTTGCAAAAGCTAGTGAATGGGGCTCAATTATCAAGGGTACCAATTTCCAGGCTCTTCCCATGGTGAGAATTTTAATCAATATAGAATCTTTAGTTATAATTGTTTTGTAACCCTTTTGTCATAACCCCCAATGAAGTAGGTAGTATTCTCAGGCGATTACCACCAGTTAAAGTATTCTTGTACTGTGAAAATGATGGCAAAGATGAGAATAAGTGACGTTTGAGTTAAGGATTTTAGCACTTAAGTGCTTTACACATTGTAAAAACGAATACAGTCATGCTTGTATGTGAAGACGGTGTTGTTACCCGTGCAAAGCCAATACATGAATAGGCACCCTATCACAGAGTGTCCTGGGCACCTGTTTGGTTATGTCATGGTGGGAATTGGAGTTAAATATTTTTTTACAAGTGAAACAGCAATGCAATCACAATACACAGCCAAAAAACATCACTATCCACGTCTTGTCACTTAACTGATTGCAGAAACCCATTTTACATTATTCAAAACTCCATCAGATGAAAACTCTAAACAACTGTCATAAATGGGACTGATGGGTGGAAAGAGGGACCGAGTGATGTAGGAAACAAGCATTAGCATAGCCAATAGGTCGCGCTTTTGGGACCTTATAAATATTTAGTTATGCAGCACAATATCCTTGGTGCAACAACAACTGTTGCATGGCAAAACACTTATAAGGTCCCAAAGGTGAGACCTATTGGCTATGCCAATACTTGTTGCTGTTTTTGTGGTACTGCAATATATAGGGATGTTATTTGTCACAGTTTACAGTTTGGATTAGATCATTAATGACATTATTGTTCATAGGATCACAATGTCTCCAGTGACAACTTCTTGTTGCCCAGGTCATGACGAGGGGTTCCTTTTCCGGTGGTTCTGCTGTCCTGATCGAGACGAAGGTCCTGCTGCAGTTGTCTCCTCCCTTTGTGTGTGTGGTTGTGTACGTGTGTGTGGTTGTGGGTGTGGGTGTGGTTGGTTGTGTGTGTGTGTGTGTGTGTGTGTGGTTGTGTGTGTGTGTGGTTGTGTGTGTGTGTGTGTGGGGTTGTGTGTGTGTTGTGTGTGTGTGTGGTTGTGTGTGTGCGGTTGTGTGTGTGTGCGGTTGTGTGTGGTTGTGTGTGTGTGGTTGTGGGTGTGGTTGTGGGTGTGGTTGTTGTGTGTGCGTGTGGTTGTGTGTGCGTGTGGTTGTGTGTGTGGGTGTGTGTGTGTGCTTGTGGTTGTGTGTGTGGTTGTGTGTGTGTGGTTGTGTGTGTGTGTGTGTGTGTGTGTGTGTGTGTGTGAATGTGTGTGTGTGTGGTTGTGGTTGTGTGGTTGTGTGTGTGTGTGTGGTTGTGTGTGTGACAGTAATACTAAAAGCATCTCAAGATAAAGGAACACAAACATTGAGTTTGGAGAAAGAGAATGCACGTTGTAAGTCAAACGGGCGCAGCAAAGCATTTACACAACAACAAAAACAAAACAAGATCACTTAGCAAAGACTGAGTGCTGATAATGGATACACACAGCCCATCATCTTAAGAGTTCGATTGCAACCAATGTGCACTCAAACCTGCCCCCACCTTGTGAGTTGCACCCCATATTTCATGAGTTATAACTGCTGCACCCACCATAGCGCTTTGAGATCTAAAGCGCAACATAGGTCTAATTGACTAAGCAGTCACCAACATGCTGTGCTTTTAAAGAGAATGTGCCAAAAGTTTCCAGCTTCCTCATCATGTCCTCATGAAAGCGCCAACGAAAGGACTCCGTGAATGGTGCAACGGACATGAAGCAGACGCTGTGATCAGAAACAAACACTGTGAACGTTGTCCAGTTTCACGGTATCATTTCCTTAATGTTCCTTAAGTCACAAAACAGTAATACTAAAAGCATCTCAAAATAAAGGAACATAAACATCGAGTTTCTGGAAAGAGAAAGCATGTTGAGGCAGCGATGGAAGATACATTTAAGGTGGGCGTGATATTGCCTGACGGAGATGCACCCACTGGGAGAATCTCAAACGCTTGTAAGCGCGAAGGCGGGGGGAGGGGCGGAGGCAGGGAGCAAGTAAGAGGAAAGACAGATGGCGCTGAAGGCTGGCGGTTCGCGCGTGCACGCTCGCGTGAACGCAAGCTTGTCGCCAGCCAGCAGCACTTTGAAAACTCACCTACTAAAGTCTCTCCAAGCAGCGCATGCGCGCTGACTCAGCGAGACCTAAAAACGGCACAAACTCCTGTGTATAGCTAACACCCACACAGTGCAAGATTCACTAAAACGTGAAATATAAAAGTGAACTAAATGATAATCACTGAGATGAATTACCTCAACGTGTTAATAGTTCAGAAATCATAAGTATTTTCCCAGTAAAGGGCATGAACAGAGGACCCGAATGGGACCTTTTTCAATGTCCATACTAAAATACTAGCGGGTCTGAGACCCGCAGGGACTAGGCACACTTAAGGCTCAGTACATTAGTGGTGCGGTAAAAGCAACGCTTTGTGCCACGGCCTGCTGTGCTCCGAGCTTGATATATATATAACCCCCGTGCTGAAGAGAGAGCCAACTCAAACTTCCCTCAACTATGTGACCGAGCGTGTCACATGACAGGAAACATGGCTGCCCCCGGGGCCGGTGTGGTACTGCTCCCATTGCTGAGTCTGGGGATCTTGTTTGTACTCGGACCCTTGCCCGGGGGCGCCTCCTGTGGCTGTCAAGGGGGGTCCAGGGACCACGAAGGGGAGCCCAGCAAGCACGCGGCACACAGGTTCTCCAGGGAGGCCAGCGAGCCGCTCAGGGAGGAGCCGAGGAGGACGCCCCACCCTGAGGTGAGGAGAAGGATTATTTATGGCAGGGGGATCTGCAGGTCTGACTGATGGTGGGGGCACAGAGACTATTGCTCCAGCTGTGGGAACGGTGCAGTCGGAATGTGTCGACATTTACTTTATGAGCAAGAATGGCCCTTTGATAAAACAAAATACTGGATTCAGATTGCCAAAACACCACCCATAAAATGTGGACCACGCCCCCTTATGTTACGGATTAATTAATGTTGGCTCAGCTCCTAGAGGACTTCTAAATAGAACGGCGCTAAAGCATATAAAAAATAGGGAGCCGTATCCCCTGTTTCAAAATTCTGGAATTGGTATCTAACTTTATTTTATTGTAATTATTCTCTTTTTGTTGTTCAGTCTCACAAGTATTTTCACTCACTGGTGATAGGACACGCGCATAATTCACTCTGGATTGTCTTGGATATATTTTGTCGAAAAATAATGTTATTTTGTCTACGATTGCCATGCATGAATCGGATTTTCAGAAAGAAGCGGTAATTGTTATGTAAGTGAACTTTATTGGTTGATCAACTGATGTGTGTGTGTGTGTGTTTTTTTAGGTCTCGCTGAGTCAGCTTGTAAGCGCGAAGTCGGGAGGAGAGGTGGAGGCAGGGAGCAATCAATAGGAAAGACAGATGGCGCTGAAGGCTGGCGTTTTGCGGGAACGCAAGCTTGTCGGCAGCCAGCAGCACTTTGAAAACTCACCTACTATAGTCTCTCCGAGCAGCGCATGCGCGCTAACTCAGCGAGACCTAAAAACACACGATAATTTTCTTCCACACTGACTATGGTATTAACCATAGACCCTCCCCAAAAAAGAAGCCACTGAAAAACAGCCCAAAATGACTGAGAACCTGCAACCCGAGTGGCAGTCTGTCATGGCGCACAGAATCAAAAACATTCACTGTTAATCACTGGCAGAGTACAAATCGGCCAAAATAGCCATAGTCGCTTCGACTTCTGTATATAGGTGTCTGTTTCTCCGAAGTTACACCTTCAGTTTTTTGGCAAAGCCAACTCCACAGTCTTCGATACAAGAGACATACTGACCTCCATGGGTTCTCTCTTCCTTCAGAGGCACACTGACCTGGAAGAAAAAGTCTGTCCTCCACCAACTTCACTATTCTGCTTCGCTCCTTCAGTGGTATTTTTCCTCCCCAGTCCATGGATTGCAAGGCCACCATGTCTATAGCTCCTGATGCAGAGTCTCTGCAGTTTGTAGAAGGGATTCAAAAAATATTCTCCAGGAGTCAGTGTTCCATCTTATTTGAATCCTCCGCAACTGAAAGCAACCACCCTCTTCTCATATTATACAACATTCAGTACTCGCATGCAACCTCAAGGAAATTGCAGAATGTCCCTGACATCAGTATGCTGCCCATCACAGGGTCTCCACCCATGGAAGTACGGCAACCAGAACCTAGGAGCAACGCCTGCCAGAGTCCACCGCTCTGACAGCACTAAATGGTCCAGGTCACTGTTAACCCGCAGAGGTACGCGGTCTTCTCCGGTGTCATCCTCCATCCATCTGAACCCTTGGGAACCATAAAATCTCTGCCATGCCATCTATGCTCTCCTTACTCCACTCCAGCTCTGGCAATTTACTTGGTACCTCCCCGCCACTTTAAACTCTCACTCAGGCAATACTGTATACGGATTATCACAACAACCCAAAATACTCCAGCACTAGACATGTCTCGCACAGAGATCAGAGAGAAGTATGCCCAACACTTAATTTCCACTGGGTGCACCATACAAAGTCTGCCTCTCTACCAGCCGCACCACCATAACCATCTATTGCTTAGCAATCCACTGCACCATGCTCCTCACACCCTGAACAGACCAAAGATGCTTTTAAATATTACTCATAAATAACAGTAAAGCACTACAAAGGAATTGTAAGTAGATAGATAAAAAGTGAGATTAAGTATTCAAACTAGAGGGCTTTTTGAGCGATGTTGAAAAAATTAGCATGATTATATATGAGTAACTAAAGGAATCAAAATCCCTGAAAGGAAACAAAAAGGACTAATTTTTTAAATAAACTAAATGAGAAAAGAATGACCCTTTTTATAAAGAAATGTAAAATTGAAATGGTGTAATAAGTGTAATAAAAATTATTAGCATACATTAATGTGGAAGATAATTTATTAAGAATGTCATTTCTTTTCTGATTGATATACGATATTGCTTTCCCACAAAAATATATAAGAATGCATTGCACATATGTGCTGATTACACTGTATCTTCATAATATCCCATTGCTTTTGTAAAGTTCTCTGCTACTCTGGTGCGTGCTACAAAAAACGGCAAATAAATATTCCTCACTAGCAAAATGTTATCTAGGCAAACAATAGTCTGAGGCTTGGAAGGGATACAGTCTATATAAAATCCCAATTTAGATATCCATTTTGCTCAGACATCTTACTGATGCTAGATAAAACCCCAAATACAGACAATAGCAATTTGCTAGATGTCAGCGAAGTATCCAGGCAAGTGAAATCAACTAAGCACCAAAAACCTTTGCAGTTTATGAAAACATTTTAGTGCATAGCCAATGACATAGGAATACGTCCCATAATGAAAGGATTAATACGTTATAGAGGCCTCTGTGCTTTTCCATGGCGATGTGCAGCGCCATACAAAAGTAATTTAGGAATAAATATGAGCATACAAAGAGACCACAGAGTTGGAGAAATGGGACTTGCCTATTGGTAACGATATATCTGTAAGAAACATAGGTTAGTTATAGATTCCTTACCTTAGATTATCCCCCAAGCGTCAGACTGGATCCGGAAAGTTTTTTCGTCAGCAGTACCCCTGCACGTCGGAAGGTGGCGTCGGTCGACTCTGCATCCGCCATCGGCATCGTGGTCGCCGGGATGACGTCACGGAAGTTACTTACACGCTGCCCTCGCGTGCTGACGTCAGTTCTGTACACGACTTTCCGCGCCAGGAATGCAGACCCATGCAAGACACGGACCACTGGTGCACAAAACTAGGGCCCTGAAAGGATGTCCTTAACCCTAGAAACCATTTCGCAGAACGGGGAGGATGGGTGGGGCAGAAAAGAATCTATAACTAACCTATGTTTCTTACAGATATATCGTTACCGAAGGTAAGTAACTTGTTCATCAGAAAGAAACAGTTAGTTATCGATTCCTTACCTTAGAATAGATACCCCAGCAATACCAGCCCCGGAGGTGGGTATGCAAACCAAGATCACACCAGAAAATCCTGGAGAACAGAACAGCCGAAGAAGCCGTCTCTCCGGACTTGGCTGTCCAGGGCAGTAGTGTCTCGTAAACGTGTGCAGCGATGCCCACGTAGCTGCCTGACAGATGTCATTCAAGGGGGCAGCCCCACTGGAGGCTCCTTCTTAGCCAAAGAGTAACAGGCTTAGATGCACAGAACGATCCCCCTGGAGATGGTCCGATTGTGCACGGCCCAACCTTTCTTAGTGCCCACGTAACCAACAAAGAGCTGGTCGTCCACCCGGAATTGTTTGGTGCGATCCAAATAGAAGGAGAGCGCCCATTTTGGATCCAGACAGTGGAGCCTCTCTTTTTCTTTTGAAGGATGCGGAGGTGGAAAGAAGGTGGGCAAAGTGATAGTTTGGCCACTGTGAAAAGAAGTAACCACCTTTGGAAGAAAGGAAGGTTGAGTTCTGAGGACGACCTTGTCCGGATGAACAGCCAGAAAGGGAGGCTTGGAAGACAGAGCCTGTAGCTCACTCACCCTGTGTGCAGAGATGATGGCCACCAGAAAATCAGTTTTGAGAGTTAAGAGTCTGAGAGGACAGTTATGTAGGGTCTCGAAGGGAGCGCACATAAGATAGGTAAACACTAAATTCAAGTCCCACTGAGGCATTACGAAGGGAACAGGAGGAAACAGATGAGTAATGCCCTTAAGAAATCTATTTACAACAGGGGACTTGAAAAGAGAAGGCTGATCAGTAAGCCTGAGGAAGGCTGAAATGGCCGAAAGGTAGCCCTTAAGAGTGCCCAGAGCAGACCCCTGCTGGGCCAAAGACAGGCGAAACAAAAGAACTTCAGAAAGAGTGACTGAAAGGGGATCCACAGCCTTTGCTGTGTACCATGCCACAAATTAGTTCCATCTGCAGACGTATACCGTCTTAGTGGAGGGACGCCTGGCTGCCAAGATTACATCACAAACTTCGGGAGGCAAGTCAAATGACGTGAACTGCCGCTGCTCAATCTCCAGGCAAGGAGGTGGAAGCTGGACAGCTTCGGGTGGAGGACCGTCCCCTGCTGCTGCAACAGAAGATCCTCCCAAAGAGGAAGTCGGATCGGAGGATCGATGGTCATGTTGAGGAGCTCGGGATACCACACTCTTCGTATCCAATCCGGAGCCACAAGAATGACTTGGGCCCGGTCGCGCCTGATCTTCTTCAGCACTCTGGGCAGAAGTGGTATAGGCGAAAAGGTGTATAGAAGACCGCAACTCCACTCGCGACGAAAAGCGTCACCTAGCGAGTGCCACCTTGGAAATTCCATTGCGCAGAACTGTTGACATTGCGCGTTCTCTTCAGTGGCAAATAGATCTAACCAAGGCTCTCCCCACTGCAGAAAGAGACCTTGCACCACCTCCGATTGAAGACGCCATTCGTGATCCATCATGCACCTGTGACTGAGTTCGTCCGCCCTGGCGTTCAGGGAGCCTGCCAGGTGTTGAACCACCAGGGATATGGCCTGATGTTCCAGCCATGTCCAGAGGCGCAGGGCCTCCTGACATAGGGTCCACGACCCCACCCCGCCTTGTTTATTGCTGTACCACATGGCGGTGGTGTTGTCCGTGAACACTTGCACTACTCTTCCCCGGACAGAGGGAAGGATTGCCTTTAGTGCAAGACGGATCGCCCGGAGCTCCAGAAGGTTGATGTGAAGCACGGACTCCGCTGGAGACCAGAGGCCTCTGATCTCCGCCTCTCCCATGTGGCCGCCCATCCCAGAAGGGACGCGTCCGTCACCACTGTGTGATCTGGTTGGGGAAGGGAGAGGGTTCTGCCATTGACCCAATCCTGGTTCGTGAGCCACCACTGCAATTGCCGTGCAGTGCCCTCAGAGATCTGGACGCAATCGGACAGATTCCCCTGATGCTGCGCCCACTGGAACTTCAGGTCCCACTGCATTGCCCGCATATGCCACCTGCCATGATCGTCAAGCAGGATGCAGGAGGCCATGAGGCACAGCAGCCTCAGAGTCATCCTGACCGAAACCCCGGATAGAGGCTAAAAGATCGGAATCATAGCCCGAATATCCCGGACTCACGGTTTGGGAGGATAGACCCGAAACCGCGTCGTTTCCAGAACCGCTCCAATGAAGAGGAGATTCTGAGAGGGAATCAGGTGTGACTTCGGCATATTGATGGAAAACCCCAGCAAATGCAGGAGGTCGGCCGTCGTCTGGAGGTGGGAGACGACTGTCTGGGGCGAGCCTGCCTTCAACAGCCAGTCGTCAAGATAGGGGAAGGCTGAAACCCCTAATCTGCGCAGATGAGATGCGACCACTGCCATCACTTTCGTGAACACCTGAGGGGCGCTGGTAAGGCCAAACGGGGAGCACGTTGAACTGAAAATGCTCGTGGCCTACCATGATCCGCAGGTAATGCCGGTGGGCCAGCAGGACGGGGATGTGAAAATAAGCGTGCTGCAAGTCCAACGCTACCATCCAGTCTTCCGGGTCGAGGGCAGACAAGACCTGAGCGAGTGTCAACATCTTGAATTTCTCCTTCCGGAGGAAGCGGTTGACTTTCCTGAGATCCAAGAAAGGATGTAGGCCCTTGTCCTTCTTGGGGACCAGAAAGTAGTGGTAATAACAACAGGACAGGAACGAGCTTGATGGCTCCCTTGGCCAAAAGAGCCGTAACTTCCTGCTGGAGAAGGGCCAGGTGATCCTCCGACATATGGTGGTATTGTGGTGGCATGGCCGGAGGGCTAGTCTCGAAGGGGAGGGATTAGCCCCTTCGGACTATTTGCAAAACCCACCTGTACGACGTGATGGTGCTCCATAGGTGTAGGTGATGGCGAATCCTGCCACCCACTGGCGTTTGATGGGCCTGAAATGTCGGACTAGGAAGGTTTGGAGGCTGCTGCAGAGGAGGGGGGTTGGTGGACTGGCCCGCCCGTTGGCCCCCGGAACCACGACGGTTGTTACCACGTCCCCGGCCGCGCGAAGGTTGGGCAACTTGCTGTGGCCTGTGGCTCTGGGCGGGATGTAGAGGGGCACCCCTTCCGTAGCTTCGAAAGTGGCGAAAAGCAGACTGCGCTGGGCGGGTGGAGCAGCCCATGGACTTGGCCGTAGCTCGTGAGTCCTTGAAACGCTCTAGAGCATTGTCAGCTTTGGCCCCCAAAAGGCGACGGCCATCGAATGGCATGTCCATCAAGGTGTTCTGGACATCCCCGGAAAAGCCAGACGATCTCATCCAGGCATAACGATGAAGTGAGAGTGACGTTGAAATGGTCCTGGCCAGAGAGTCGACGGTGTCCAGCCCACAACGGATGGTAAACTTCGCCGCATCCCCCCTGGCAGCGACAGCCCGGTAGAGCACTGCCCGGGCCTCATCCGGACACTGAGGCAGCACTTGCGCAACCATATCCCACACCGAGTGGGAATAACAGCCCAAGAGACATGCAGTGTTTACTGACCGCATTCCTAAGCAGGTGGAAGAGAAAATGTATTTCCAAGATGGTCCAGCTTCTTGGATTCCCTTTCCTGTAGAGCGGTAGAGAATGCGCTCTTGGAAGTGGAGACTTGGACTACCAAGCTCTCCGGGGTGGGGTGTTGGGAGAGAAAAGTGGGGTCGCCCGGAGCCGGGCAGTGGCATTGGGCAATCATCCTGTCCACGGGAGCCTCCGTGTTGGGCCTGGACCACGTGCCCAAAAGGACGTCGTGAGGGCCTCATTAAACGGCAGCAAGGGCTCCGAAGAGCTCAAAGCCGGTTGAAGCACCTCTGTCAGGAGGTTAGTCCCGACCGCTACCATGGCCTCCGTAGCCCTGGGAGAGGAGATGGAAGACTCCGAAGAATGGGAACCAGCCGCCATGGCCTTGGTCTCCCTAGGGGACCGAGAGATGGTCCCCGGAACATCCCTGCCCGCCAACACGAAGAAGTACCGACAGCAGGTGACGGTCAACGGTCACCGCGTCGAGGGCCTCCGGGACACGGGGGCGAGTGTCACGGCGGTTCACTGTCACCTGGTCTCCGAAGATCAGATCCTGCCCGACGCCTTTTGTCCAGTCATATCGTCAGACAATTCCGAGAGCCTCTGCCGGATGGCCCTGGTACCCTTCGAATGGGGGGGAGTCACCGGCAAGTTGAAGGTGGCAGTCCGAACCTCCCAGCCCGTAGACTGCCTCCTGGGCAACGACCTTGAGAATTCCCCGTGGGGACAAGTGGAACGAAGAGCCCATCTCGAGATGATGGGCCTACCCGAATGGGTATGCGCCACCACGCGCTCGATGACTCTCAGATTGCCTTCCTCCGAGGGAGGTGAGGCCATTCCGCTGAACACCGCCACCATCCCCGAGGTCCGGGATGCACCACCCGAGCCCGACGACCCCCTTCCGGAAGAAGCGACCATTCCCGACGAGGGGCCCATGCCTCCAGATCCCGAACCCCTGACCGAGCTCGGGGACCTGCCAGAAATGGCCCAGTGGCACTGCGAGGGAGGCCCCTCCCGAGAAGAATTCTGCCAAGAACAATCCACCTGCCCTTCTCTCATTGGACCCCGACAGCAGGCCGAGGCCCAAGCCGCAGGCGACCGGACCGGAACCCACTGGGTATACTGGGAAAACGGCCTCCTGTACAGCGAACAAAAGTCGGCCGAGTTGGGATCGGCTCGAGTACTGGTGGTACCCCTGCGCTTCCGAAATCTCCTCCTGGGCCTGGCCCATGATGTACCCTTGGCCGGACACTTAGGCCAAGATAAGACCTACCAGCGACTCGTCACCCACTTCTATTGCCCAAGATGCGAGCGAATGTGGAGGCCCACTGCAAGTCCTGCCTCACGTGCCAGGCCAGCGGAAAGAGTGGGGGGAAGCGCAAGGCTCCGCTACAACCCTTCCCCGTCGTCAGTACCCCTTTTGAGCAGGTAGGCATCGACATCGTGGGACCACAGGACCCCAAGACTGCCCAGGGCCACCGGTTCATCCTCGTCCTGGTGGACCATGCCACCCGCTACCCCAAAGCCATTCCCCTCCGCACCGTGACGGCACCCGTGGTAGGCCGGGCCTTGATGGGGATCTTCTCCCGCGTGGGGTTCCCTCGCGAAGTCGTGAGTGATCGGGGCACGAACTTTATCTCCAAATACATGAGGTCCCTATGGCAGCAGTGCGGAGTATCGTACAAGTTCACCACCCCATACCACCCCCAAGGGAATGGCCTAGTCGAGAGATTTAACAGGACACTGAAAGGAATGATCATGGGCCTCGAAAAACCTCTACGCCGGAGATGGGACGTCCTCCTCCCTTGCCTCCTGTTCGCCTACCGAGAGGTTCCACAAAAATCTCTGGGGTTCAGCCCGTTCGAACTGCTATACGGACACCCCGTCCGGGGACCCCTGAGCCTGGACAAGGAGGGGTGGGAAACGACTCTCCGGGGGACCCCTCCGGATGTGTTCCGATACATCTTGGCGCTCCGCAACCAGACCCGGAAATTCCGAGAACTCGCAGAGGCGAACCTCGAGGCAAGCCAGGAAGAGATGAAGCGCTGGTATGACCAGAATGCTACGCTGGTCGAGTTTCAGCCGGGCCAACAAGTCTGGGTCATGGCCCCGGTAAAACCCTGCGCCCTCCAAGATAAATGGACTGGACCCTTCAAGGTGGTCGAGCGGAAGAGCCAAGTCACCTATCTCGTCGATGTGCAGTCCCCGCGGAACCCTTTCCGGGTCCTCCACGTGAACCGCCTCAAACCCCACTTTGTGAGGACGGAGTTGAGTTTACTCCTGGCCACCGACGATGGGGCCGAAGAAGACACCGAGCCCCTTCCAGACCCCCTGGGGGCGAAAGAGACCGATGGTTCCGTGGAGGGGGTGAGACTGTCAACCGCCCTCACAGTCCAACAGTCCGACGACTGCCGCCAGCTACTAAGGCAGTTCGCGGACCTCTTCTCCCTAACCCCTGGGGTCACCGACTGGTGTGTCCACGACGTGAACACCGGCGACAGCCCGCCAGTGAGACACCGGGCCCACCGGGTCCCTGATCGGGTCCGAACCTGCATGCAGACCGAGGTAGCGAAGATGTTGGCCCTCGGGGTGATTGAACCCTCCGACAGCCCCTGGGCCAGCCCGGTAGTCCTGGTTCCGAAAGCGGCTGCCCCTGGTGTCGCCCCCGAGCTGAGGTTTTGCGTGGACTACCGAGGACTCACTGCGGTCACCCGAGCGGACGCTCACCCTATCCCCCGCGCAGACGAGCTCATCGACCGTCTCGGGGCCGCTCGCTACCTCAGCACCTTCGACCTAACTTGTGGATACTGGCAGATTGCCCTCACCGAGGGAGCCAAGGAGCGCTCCACCTTCTCCACCCCGGATGGGCACTACCGCTTTAGGGTGATGCCGTTTGGAATGAAGAATGCCCCGGTCACCTTCCAGCGGCTAGTGAACAGGGTCCTGACCGGACTAGAGGGGTTCAGCGCAGCGTACCTCGACAATATAGCGGTATTCAGCTCCCAGTGGACCGAGCACCTCCAGCACCTCCGACAAGTCCTGCTGGCTCTGCGCCAGGCCGGCCTCACCATCAAAGCCAGCAAATGTCAAATTGGGCAAGGCTCCATAACCTATCTGGGGCACCAGGTGGGAAGCGGACAGGTCGCCCCCCTCCAGCCAAAGATCGACGCCATCTTGTCCTGGGAACCCCCAACGACCCAAACGGAAGTCCGGGCCTTCCTGGGCCTCACCGGTTACTACCGGAGCTTTATTAAGAACTATGGCAGCATCGCAGGCCCCCTCACAGAGCTAACCTCCAAAAAACACCCCAAGAAAGTACAATGGACTCCCCCATGCCAGAAAGCGTTCGATGCCTTAAAAGCCGCTATAGGTACTGCTCCGGTGCTTAAAGCCCCCGACTACGCCCAGGAGTTTGTGGTCCAGACGGACGCCTCGGAACACGGCATCGGGGCAGTCCTCTCACAGTTCAACGACAAAGGCATAGATCAGCCCATAGCCTTCATCAGCCGAAGGGTTGAGGAAAATAAAATATCATGAGGCCTATGTGTCCCCGTGTGTTCCCCCACACTCATGTGCACATACATGTCACCTACGTATTTCCCCTCCATGGCCTGTCTATCATGATGCTCATGCTATAACGTGGCCTGCCATAATCCAGTCTCCCATGAGAGAAACGACAAATCTGCTCTGAGGCCTACACGTTTTGCATCATGTTTTCCTGCATTTCCATTATTGTGGCCCAGCCAGAGCTGAAAAGAGGCTTCAGGCCTCAGAACGCTCTGAAAGCTGTAGCTGCGTATCCTTGGCCTTGCACACTTGGGCCTCAGCCAAAGGGGCCCTGTCCGAGACAGTATTGATCACGGTTATCTGCTTACTCCTACCGAAACCACATTCCTGCCTGGAGAAGGAGGGATACACATGACATCTGCAAAGGAGAAAGCCTAGCCTTTCTGTCTCTTTTTGTGTGATTACAAAGCTCACGTCAGTGAAAAGCCCATAGCCCCCGTGAAAGACTTCAGCAGTAAACGAAGAAATAAATGCCACTTTGGCCCTTGGTGATGGGCAACCTATGTTACGAATCAGTCCCTGCTCCAAACTTTAGATATCAGATAATACGAGATGTGCTGGTCACCCTGACACTGAAGGCCTCACTTCTAGACTACAGACTCCCCGGTTGCATAGCAACCCTTTTACACGTCAGTTACACGTCATGCTCGAGTTGAGCACAAGTAAGGCAAAGTTCCAGTAAAGTTCCAGCTGATCACGCAACCCCCTCCAGGCATCCACCCACCTATGACACTTACCTATTATCATCAAGTGAACGCCCACCTTCACGCCTACTTACACGCCCACATGCTCTTATCTCATTCTCTCTTGCTCCGCCTGAAGCGCTCTTGCTTACGTATATTATTACAAACAAATATATACTGTACTCTGTGAATAAAGTTTGAGAATACCTTTTTGAGAACCCTGGTCCTGATCCCTTGTGGTGATGTAACTATTCTCCCTATAACTCGAGTTATTTGAATAAAGCCCTTTTGAACCTGATACCACGGACTCAGCCTTTTGCTTCATGTATAATTGTATTGATATCTAGAAATTCTGAAACTCGTAATAATTTATTTACGACATAATGGCGCCCGAACAGGGACTGATTTCCTTCCCCATGCGCCGGAGATGAAGGTCCAGTTTTGCCCCCTTCCACAGCCGTGACGGACTTCGAGTGTACACGACGCGGGTTTTCCCGCCAACTCCCTCAGGCCAACGAAGGAGACGGACTGCGACCAGGCATCCATACGAGGCGGTGAGGATTGCGGATCGTCCCGACCCAGAGCCCACCTGCGAGAGAGCTGTGTCCGAGGTTTCAAGAGATCCACCTAAGATACACCATTCCCTGCGCAGCGTCAAGTTTCCGAGGCCTTCAAGTTCAAGTTCTGCTTCCCGGTGAGTTTTTCATGGGGGTTGCAATCATGACGGGTTCATTTAATGAACACGGTAAAGACGTGTCTCACTTGTGAGACCGGTATGTTCAAGAGCATGCGTTCAAGAATTAATGTTCCCAGATTTAGAGGCCAAGTTTTCAGGTGCACCGATATAGCTGTATGAATGTTATCGTCTTAAATTAGGTTCAGTTAGGTTTGAATGTGTCAGGTTTGTGTGTAAGTTCGTTGCATAGTGATTTTTTTTTTTTTTTTGTTCATTGTTATTTTTGTTTTCGGTTACATTCCAACATGCCGTTATTTTCGAAACTGCGTAAGATAGGTACCAGGAAAGGTGTACTAGAGGAACCAGTTAACATTCCGCCTAGAGACACACCTGGACATTTCATGTACTGTAAGCATGGTTTAGATGCCGTGTTGTTTTTAGAACTTTGGGTGGATTACACGAAGGATTTAGAGACAAAGTATAAATGGCCCATTACGGGAACGTGGGATGCGGAATGCATCATGAAGGTAGAGGAAGAGATACGGAAGAGAAAATCTAGACCTGCTCAGAAGGATACCATTGAGTTATGGCGCAAGGAATCTCATAGAAGAACAGAGAAAGAGTTCCACAAAGCAGAGAGAAGTAGACAGGAGTCCGAAAAAGCAAAGGAAGAAAAATTACAGGAAGAAGGGGAGCGGGTAAAAAGAGAGCAGGCTGAAAGAGAAAGAAATACTGCCGTTGCTGGTATTTATCCCGTCCTTTCAGAGGAACTAGCAAAAGTGGCCCCAGTAGAAAAATTAGTTAGAGTGCCACCGCCAGTACCCCGAAAAATAAAACAAACAGCATCCGACACGTTCATTAACAACTACCTAGAGGAACCCCCACCATCATACGTGGACGGAATATTCCCTGCACCCCCAACACAAGAACAGCTCCAGGAGCTCGAGGACGGCGGGGAGGGAGGATCCGGGGCAACATCAGGAGGGGGACCGACAGTAAAAGTAGCAATCTCCGAATGTATATATGACCCAGATCCAGGAAAGGGCAGAATGCTCGTGTTTTCATTACGGCTTAGACGAGCAGTCGCAGATTTGGAAAAATTACCAGATATGGATAGACATCTAAAGAAAATGTACACGTTCATAAGAACAGGGGAAGGTCCTGAATGTATAGCAGAAGCCGTACAAAATAGAAAGGTAATTATTAAGAACTATATCCTTCGCTTCCTAATTAATTGTCTGATCAGAGAAAAAGACGAAGGTGATGGTGATGTAGACCGTTGTTATACTGGTTGGAGTGATCGCATAGATGCCGGTGAGCATGATAAATCAGGCCAAACAGACAACATGTTGACCAAAATCCGGAAGGCAATAATAGCATCACATGAAGGAAGCCCGCACGAAACAGCTGAGTTATCTTCTGATGACGAAGCAGGGGACACAGACAGAATACATTATGTGGGCCGTGCCCGGCGATTCGAAAGGCCCAAGGGCCTCAATCACCGTAAACAGGGAACTGCCATAAAAGAAAGATATTCCCTTGAAAGTTTGTTCCAGATCACCGAAAAAGCGGTGAATAAATGGCTGGGTAACGATCAGCCCCTCACCCCGACCGAAAATGAATTAGCACGATCAGCTACCCTGTGGATATCCCAATATGATACATATAATAATGATATCATAGCCCAAACGTTCCTGAGCCTCCCACCAAACGAACAGCGCATAGCTGGTGTTTACATGGTCCAACATTTGATCACGCTATATGAGAGTCAATATTCTGGTCCTGGTCTGTTGTATAAATTGCTGGACGACATAATACTAGACAGGTGGATGAACATGGGTACTGAACTGATTAATGTCATTCTGGATCAGCGACACAAGTATATAGTATACGTGACTAGATCCCTGCTTCCCGCTCCACCTCAGGTTAAGGAACAGTCGTACGACAAGCTGAACCCCCTACGAGAGGTTCATCCTGTAAAGGATGCAAACAATGAACTGCAACGGGTGTATGTCTACACCCCCTTGTCAAAATTAGAGATACTGGAAAAGAAGAAAATGTTACCATCCCATGATAAAGACCCGGGGGGTTTTCACCGAGAACTAAAGGACATTCTTCGCGTAGGAGAATATACATATGCTGACATTCTAAAGTTATTAAAAGTACTATTGCCCGCTGGTATTTACGAGAAATTGAAAGGACAGGACTGGGAGGTAGGAGACAAAAGACTCAGTTGGGATATACTGGAAAGAGAGGAGGCAGGAAGAGGCCCGGGGGTTGGTCTGGGTCCTCGAGCTAAAGACCTACCTGAACTCCTTGTACAAGTTTTGCCCAGATTACTAATCACCAAGAAGGAAGACTGGGATGCTATTTCGGCCTGTAAACAGAAACCAGACGAAGACACTAGCGATTTTTACTCTAGGTTCGAGAAATGTTTCACTATCAATAGTGGTCTTAAGCCCGGTAGTGATTTATATCCCCATCTTTTCGTGAGCAAACTAGTAGAAAATTCCCTACCAGAAGTGAAGTATAGGGTACTAAAGGTTGAGAGTACTTGGCAAGCAAACAGCCCTTCACAAATGTTACAGATGTTACAATACCACCAGAACAGAATTAGAGAGGAACACGAACAGGATAAGAGACGCATGAGAGACACAAAGATGAAGATGCTGGTGGCCCAATCAACACCGGCAAACACAAACACGAACAAGAATAGCACGAAACAAAATACTGGGACCTGTAATTATTGCAAGAAGCCAGGTCACTTCGTAAATGAATGTGCGGTCCTGAAACACAATATAGCGATAGGTAAAACTAAGCCACGATCTTATCCTCCCAAAGAAAATAACACACATCAGACATCAGACACCTTTCCACCACCGCCGCCGCCTGTCCATGCACCTGCACCAGCCCACGCCACAGCACAAATGTATGAGCACGCTCAGACTAACTATCCAGAATACCAAGCATATTCGTGAAAAAGCCCAGAGAGGGAATTCGACTTGCCCCTTATTCCAGTTCCTGTGGACCAAGCGGGTCCCTATGTGCATGCACGTTTACTAGGACAGAATAAAAAGTTTTTGATTGACACCGGGGCAAGTAGAACTACCATCAGTCATTCTGAGGTTCCAGGGGCACCCCTCTCGGGCTCAAAGAGTATATCCCTGGGCTTTTCAGGAAGGCCTATTATCAATGAGGTTTCAGAACCAGTCTCTTTAGGAGTCGGTCCACTAATACATACAACAGACTTACTGCTTACTAAATCATGTCCAGAAAACTTACTTGGCATAAAAACATTAAAGGAACTGGGAGCAGTTATCTGTTGCTCGCCAGAAGGAGTGCGACTATATTTACGTGATTTCAAGGGACATTTTGTTATGAAAGACGTTGACATCAGGCTTCAAAAGGTACCGCAGCACCTATGGGCACAAGGCCCGACTGACGTAGGTTTCATGAACATTACACCATACCAGGTCACCCTCAAGGAAGGAGTGGTGCTGCCGCGGATTCGACAATATAAAATTCCACCTGAAGCTGAAGTAGGGTTGCTGAAAATTATCGATGAACTCATTGCACAAGGGGTGGTGATAGAGACAGAGTCAAACATATGCAATTCACCTGTTCTTCCTATTCTTAAGAGAACTGATCCCAATGCATCACCTGTCTATAGATTAGTTGTGGACCTGCGAGAATTAAACAAATGTGTGGTGCCACAGTACCCTGTGGTCCCGGACATTTCTTCATTATTGACTGCCATTGATGCGAAGGCTACGTTCTTTACAGTTATTGATCTAAAGAACGCCTTTTTCAGTATCCCAAAACATCCGGACAGCCAATATCTTTTCGGTTTCAGTTTAAAAGGCCGCAGCTTCAGATTCACAAGAGCACCACAGGGCTTCACGGAAAGCCCTAGCATCTACAGTCAGGCGCTCAAAAGACAACTAGACAGTATTCATATGCCTACCACTACAGCACTGATACAGTATGTAGATGACATTCTCATTACCGCACGATCGGAAACTGACTGTGAAAGTGCATCACTCACTGTTTTACATTTCCTGGCTGACAAGGGGCACAAAGTGTCCCCTTCGAAGTTACAATTCTGTGAACAGCAAGTGGCGTACCTTGGGCACTTGCTATCCAAGGAGGGTAGGCGACTGACACCAGAACGTATTCAATTGATTTCTGGTCTTTCACAGCCCAAGACACAAAAGGAGGTACGTGCATTCATTGGCCTCACTTCATATTGCAGGCAGTGGATTCCCCAGTATGCTCACATAGCCAAGCCCCTAATACAATTGACGACACAGGAGGTAGCTTCTACTAAAGTCCTCCCTTGGACACAAGAACACACTGTGGCATTTGAAGAATTAAAAAGAGCTTTATGTCAAGCACCAGTTTTAGCAATCCCTGATTACAACAAATCTTTTATGCTTTTTGTGACAGAGCGGGATGGAACAGCACTATCTGTCCTCACACAAGATCATGCAGGAAAACACAAGCCCTGCGCTTATTTTTCTAGTACATTGGACCCAGTAGCACAGGCTTTGCCTGCGTGCCTAAAATCTGTTGCAGCAACAGCCCTAGCCATAAGACAAAGTGACTCGATAGTGCTGGGCCACCCCCTGACAGTACAAGTACCACACGCAGTAGAGGTTCTCTTGAACCGAACACAAACACAACACCTGACTGTAGCGAGACTGACAGGTTATGAGCTGACGCTATTTCAACCACACATAGAGATCAGACGATGCAACATATTGAATCCTGCTACTCTTTTGCCCTCCAGTACAGAAAACGTTCCACCACATGACTGTGTTGAAGTAATACATACCGTGACTAAACCAAGACAAGACTTGACAGACGTTGCACTCCCAGACCCTGACCTAACACTCTATGTTGACGGCTCATGCATGAGGACAGGGGCGGGAGAATTAGTGGCAGCATATGCAGTGACCACTGCTACTGAAATCATAGAGACTAAAAGAATAGACATAATGTCAGCACAAGCAGCAGAGCTCATCGCTCTGACTCAAGCGTGCATAAGAGCTAAGCACCTGAGAGTAAATATTTACACTGATTCACAATACGCATATGGGGTAGTTCATGACTTCGGCGTCCTATGGAGGGAAAGAGGGTTCTTGACTTCTCACGGGGCCAAGATACAGCATGGCCCCCTTATTCATGCCCTTCTGGAAGCGATACATTTACCAACAGCCATAGCTATACTGAAATGCAAAGCACATACTAAAGCCACAGATACCATTTCTCAAGGCAATGATCTGGCAGACCGAACAGCTAAACAGACAGCTCAGACCCCACTAGACATGACGAAATCACAGGTACCATTAAGGTCCAAAGCCATGACAGTTAGGGATCCTTCCAAGGATGTACAAGACATACAGACACATGCTACTCTAGACGAATTAAAGAAATGGTCGGAACAAGGAGGGGTACTGACTGATCAGGGTTGGATGACTAAGGGCAAAGAAACATGGTTTCTTCCTGATTCAATGGTACAAGTGATCATAAATACCGCACATAGTCCTGCACACTTAGGAGAGAGAGCAATGCTAGACAGCTTACAGAATATATGGTTCAACAAGCACCTGCGTGCAGCAGCGAATCAAAAAGTCAGAACATGTATGATCTGTTGCCAATTCAATCCAGGTAAAGGCATTCCGATGGAACAAGGTGGTTTCCATCCACCTGACCATCCTTTCGAAGTCCTTCAAATGGATTATATCCAAATGGACAGATGTAGAGGTTACAAATATGTCCTAGTAGTAGTATGTTCCCTATCAAGATGGACAGAGGCCTATCCAGTCCCTGATTATACTGCTGTGACTACCGCCAGACAACTGGTGCGAGAATTTTTCCCACGTTATGGATTACCGCGTGTCGTATATTCCGACAACGGTCAGCCTTTCTCTTCTGAACTCATGAAACAAGTGTCCCTTCTGTTAGGGTATACCTGGAAGTTCCATTGTGTACGACATCCTGAGGCAGCAGGCCTTGTAGAAAGACATAATCAGACCTTAAAAATAAAACTAGCGAAGATTTGCGCAGACAAAGGTGTGGATTGGATGGTAGCCCTGCCGGTTGCCCTCTTTTACATGCGAATGGTAGCCCATTCTAGAACAGGCTTATCTCCCTATGAAGTGGTCTTTGGTAGACCACAGAATATGTGGGGCACTCCAATGCCTAAAAAGATCACTGATGTTGATAGTAACATGCTGACAGATTACCTGGCTTCCTTGATGTCTGCACTACTCTCTTGTCGTTCGCAGGTTGCTGCCGCCTTCCCTGACAACACCCAGGTCAAGGAACATTCCCTCGCTCCTGGGGACTTTGTTCTCATAAGGAACTTTGACAGAACGAGCCCTCTTGAGCCAAGGTGGAAGACGCCTAAACTAATATTATTAACTACGAGGACCGCTGTTAAAGTCGAAGGACGAAAAGGATGGGTTCATCTACATCATTGCAAACGCTACTTTGGGAATAACGATTCGTTTAAAAAAGACATAAAGGAAGGAGGAGCCTAGCGCTTGACCAAGATGGCCGCGTGAGCTTTGAGCTCCCGGGCCCCACGCGCCCTCCGTCGATTATCCTGTCTTAAATCCTGTTTTATATGCACGGCATCTTGCAGATGACTCATTGCTGAGGCGATTGATGCTGCCCAGGCTCGGATCGCCCACCGGGAACCGGAGTTGTGCATGGCGGAAGATTGAGGCCTATCTCCGAGGGATGCCAGGGGCTGGCGTTGGCAGGATGCCCGGCCTCTAATTGAACAACAGCGGCCTGGCGAGGTGTGAACTGGCGGACGGAGAACGCCGTACTTTCACTTTCTCGCCCTTTGTTTGCCTTGGCCCGGGAGTGCCTTCTGATGCTTTATTATCCTCTGGACGCCTTGCGCCCTACTCTGCCTGGTTATTGCAGATCTGGCTTCTCCTGTTCCCTCTGACTGAGAGAGGGTCGTCTCCTTGCACCGGATTGCTCGGTGCCAGATATGTCGGGTAAAGCAGAGGTGGATAGGCTGAAACCCAAGGCTACCAGGCGGGGAGCCTATACCCAATCCAATAATATGGATCGCTATGCCCAGCAGAAGGGATCGCCTGGTGGATCGGGCCAGTCGCTGGACGTACAGAAGGCTGCCTCATCCCCGACCTCGGAGCTCTCGTTGCAGGATGTCATGGGTGCGCTCGAGGGGATGCAGGCCTCGATTGGGAGACAGTTTGATGCCCTGGCGCATAAAGTGGATACTATCTTGGTGGATGTCAACCTGATCCGCGCGGATTTGGGCAAAACTAATGAGCGGGTTAAATCCCTTGATCTCAAGACCACAGGCCTCGCTGATGAGGTCTCGGAACTTCAGACCGAAGTTCGTAAGCTGCGGGCCGAGAACGACCTCTCCGCCCGCCGGCTGGAGGACTTTGAGGGCCGGGCCAGGCGCAACAACGTGCGCATTACTGGGGTCCCGGAATCCTCGGACGAGATCTCCGCAGATCTGCTCGTGGAGGACTTGGTGCTTAACCATCTGAAGCCTAAGGGCCTTGGGAAATTTTTTTGCAGTCGAGCGGGCTCACAGAGTTCCTGGCGGGAGGCCCAGGGCGGGAGCCCCCCCGAGACCGATTGTCGCCCGGCTCTTTCACTTCCGAGATCGGGACGCTATCCTGCAAGCATCGCGGGTGACGGGCCCGGTCCCTTATCAGAACGCATCAGTGAGTTTCTATCCTGACTTCACCCAGCTGGTGCAAAAGCAAAGGCAGAGTTTCCTGGGGGTGAAGAGACGTCTTCGGGAGCGGGACCTGAAGTATGCTATGCTTTTCCCTGCCAGATTACGTGTGGTGTATGAGGACCGGACTTTCTTCTTTGAGTCGCCTGCTATGGCCGGAGACTGGTTGGACGCTTTGCCCCGACGACGGACTGGCGGGGATGCTGCCACAGACGTGGAGGGTGACCGGGATGGGCAGGGTTGATGCCTTTGGGGACAGTCTGACTTGCTTTGGTTCCGGACAATGACTTGAGCTGATTGCAGTAATACGGAGGGTTGCGGGAGGAAGATGAGAGCTCTTTCCTCACTCAGGGTACTTTTTGTAGTTTTGCGTTATGGTAGGGCGACAGGCACACTGCAAGTTGGGGGGGCTTTGTAAGCTGCAGCAGGGGTGCAGGGTGGGGGGTGGAGTTGGGATTTTGGGGTTGTTGTTGGGGGGTTTGTTTTTGCAAGGCGTAGTAATGGTTGTCAGGGTTGTTTACTGGTGGCACTTCGGGTGTGGGGTGGGCCTCTTTGTGTGTGGGGATGGGGGGTAGGGGCTTCAATATTATTAGCTGGAATGTTAATGGCTTGGGAGATCGTATTAAGCGGGGGATAGTCTTGCAGTTCTTGAAACGGTCTTTGCCGGATGTGGCCCTACTGCAGGAGACACACCTTATAGGTAATACTTGCCATGCTCTTAATAGAAAAGGTTACAAATTCATCGCTCACTCGGGATTCTCCTCAGGCTCCAGGGGTGTGGGTATCCTAGTTAGAGCTTCACTACCTTTCGAGGTGGACTCCACCATTGTTGATGATAGGGGGAGGTTTGTGGCGGTGGCGGGGAGGTGGGAGGGAAGAACGTTGGTGTTGGTTTCGGTTTATGTCCCTCCTGCCCTGCAGGCCTCCACGTTTGCAGATCTGGGCAGGGCCTTGTTGGACCTCCCGGAGGGTATGCTAGTGGTGGGGGGAGACTTTAATGCTGTCGGCTCTGGGTTGCTGGATAGGTACCCGCCCAGGGACACCGGGGGGGCTCAGAAGTGGCTTCCAGACTTTATAGATACACTCGGTTTGGTAGACTGCTGGAGGCTCCGGCACCCCACACAGAGCCAATATACCTTCCACTCCGGGGCGCATGGTAGTCTCTCTCGGATTGATTATCTGCTCACTCTGGCTGCGCACGCCTCATTGGTATCTGAGGCTAGGCATATGGCGCGGGGCATATCTGATCATTCGCCAGTGTGGGTCCGGCTGGATGTCGGCCGCGAGGGAGGGGGCAGGGTTGCTCCTATTAACCCCTGGTACTTCCGTGATCCCAAGATGCGCAGTGCGCTGCTGAAGACAGTTGATCACTATTTTAAGGACAATCAGGGTTCCGTTGACTCGGCTGTGTCGTTGTGGGAAGCATTTAAGACCGTGTTGAGGTGGGAGGCCCTCTCCTTGGTAGTGGCCGCCAAGCGACGGAGAGAGGGCGAGGTTATGCAGGTTGAGGATGAGATCGCGGCTTTAGAGGTGGCCCTGGAGGGGGAGGTTACAGCGGCCTCACTGCATGATCTGAGCTTGAAGCAAGCGGAATATAGGGACCTGGTGACGAATGCCGCCAAGACCCTCAGTAGGGAACAGCAGGGTCGCTTGTACGATGTTGGCGATAAGGCCGGGAAACTCCTAGCGTGGCTGGACAAAAAAGAACGTGTTAATAGAGTGGTGCCGGAGCTGACGAGAGAGGTGGTTGTTGATCCCGAGGGTATAGTACAGTGTTTTTCGGATTATTTCCGTATGGTTTACACCTCGGTTTCGGATAGGCCAACTGAGGATTCGCGTGACCTCCTGCGTGACATCGCTCTGCCCTGCCTTTCTGACGTAGATAGAGATGACCTCGATGGAGATATAACGGTTGATGAGGTGGCGGGGGCTATCCGCGCGCTGCACTCGGGCAAGGCCTCAGGCCCAAATGGTTTGCCGATTGACTTGTATAAGCTGTTTCCGGATAGGGTCGCTCCTCACCTGCGCGCCATGTTTGTGGAGGCGCGGGGGAGTGGGTCCCTTCCGTTGGACCAGCGACTGGCGACGATTGTTGTGATCCATAAGGATGGTAAACCCCGGGATAAGTGTGCCTCCTATCGGCCAATATCACTCCTTAATGCTGAGCCGAAAATTCTGGCTAAAATCCTGGCGGGCCGCTTGGTCAGGGTACTTGGAGACCTGATCCACCCGGATCAATCGGGTTTTATCCCACACCGTAACACTGCGTTAAACCTTAGGCGACTTCATGGAGTAATTGCCAGGGCGAGCACGCTGCGTGAACCAGCTATTGTGGCGTCTCTTGATGCCACGATGGCGTTTGATACGGTGGAATGGGCATACCTGTGGGCGGTGCTTGCCAAGTTCGGCTTCGGCCCTGGTTTTGTGAGCTGGGTGAGGTTGCTTTATGAGGGTCCTCTTGCGAGTGTTGTGGTAAATGGGCGAGCGTCGACTCCGTTCCAGCTTGGGAGGGGCACCCGACAGGGTTGCCCCCTGTCGCCTTTGTTGTTCGCCCTTGCCCTCGAGCCGCTGGCGGCGTGGATACGCTGGCACCCGGATATACGTGGACTTAGATGGTCGCCTGATCACGAGGACCGTATTTCGCTCTATGCCGATGACATCCTGTTATATCTCGCCTCGCCCAAGAACTCGCTTATAGTGGTTTGTGACGTTCTGACATCTTTTGGTAAGAACTCTGGTCTCGTCATCAATTGGAGTAAATCATATTTGTATGTTCTGAGCGGCGACGTCCCACCTGTCCCGCGCACTTGTTCGATTCAGATCGCCCAGCAGGGCTTCGTGTACCTGGGGATTTTTATCTCCACTGACTCCACTTTGCGGTATGAGAGGAACCTGCTCCCTCCCCCTGGCGCGTTTGCGGCGGGATGTTGCGGCCTGGCGGAGGATGCCGATCTCCCTCCTCGGACGCGCCGCTTTGTTCAAAATGATGTCTCTTCCTCGGTTCCTCTACGCCTTGCAGAATACTCTTGACTGGGTACCGGCCAGTTACTTTCGGGAGGTTGAGAGCCTCCAACGATCGTTGTTGTGGGATGGGCGGCCGCGCATTGCGATTGCTAAGTTGACGCTTCCGTGGTACGACGGGGGTATTGCGCTTCCGGACATCCGACGCTATTACTGGGCCACCCAGTTGAGCGCGATTAATCATGGTTTCTATGGTCCGGCTCTAAGCCCCGGCTACGCCATGGACCGATGGTTGTTGCGCGGCGGTAATTATCACCGAGCGTTGTACTCGAGATCGCTGGACTCGTCCCTCACAGGGCCCACGGGGGTGGCAGTGCGGGTGTGGAAGTTGGCGACTGACTCGCTGGGCTGGAAGGATAGGCTCACCCTTGCTACCCCGTTGTTTGAGTCTGACAAATTGGGGAAGCTTTGGCATACAAAAGGTTTTGAGAAATGGGACTTGATCGGTATCTCCAGGGTTGGAGATTTGCTGATCAAGGGGAGGTGCCTGAATCCTCTCCATTGGAGGACCGGATCCTCGATGGCCATATGCCGGAGAGTACGATCTCTCTTATCTATAAGAAATTGATTAATGTTCGGGCTGACCTGCTATTGGGGCTGCGGGATCAATGGATTAGGGACGGACTTGAGCTGGATGACGAGGACTGGCAGTCTGCGGTTTCCTCTCCTAAGGAGGTTGCGATCCCGTTGCGTCTGCGGCTGGTGCAGCTCAAAATACTCCACAGAGTCTATGTTACGGGGCCAAGGCTGGTTCATATGGGATTTTCTGAGGAGGGCTTATGTAGGAGGGGCTGTGGTATGGTGGGTACCTTCCTGCATATCATTTGGGAATGTGGCGTCATCATGGAATTTTGGAGGAGAGTCCATGCGGTAATGGGGGAGGTGACGGGCATTGTTATGCAGCCGGAGGCGCGGTGTTGTCTCCTGAACGTTTGGGGGCCTGCTGATCACGATGAGGCACAGACCCAGTAGGTGACTCTGGGTAACATGGTGGCTAAGCGAGACATCGCGCGCCTGTGGGGCTCCGCGGGACCCCCCACATTGGCTGCGTGGAAGGAAAACATGGACTGGAATATGTTCAGGGAAAAGACGGTATATTGCGCTAGAGGGCGCCCTCGGAAGTGGCATGCCATTTGGGGGCGGTGGAACCAATATAGGGGGGGCATATGTCTTGCCCCTGATCTGGATCCCCCCGAGGAGCAGCTCTCTCCTTAGCATTCTTTCCAGCTCTGTACATATGTTTTGATTGTTAATTGACTTCTTGGGCCTCTGCTTTTCCCCTTTTTCCTCTTATCACAGCGCTGTGACTGATAGACGAAGGGGGTCCGGTCTCCCCTGAGGGGCAATCACCAGGTGTATTCAGTGTACTTCGCCTTGCTTGGGTTTGGTTTGTGTTTATTTAAAATAGAACCTTTTTGTTTCTCCTTTCTATGCACTGTGGATGCTTCTTTGTATTGCTCTCTTGAAGCTGCCGCACCTCCGGGATGTCGGCTGAATAGCTGTGTCCTTATTTTTGATGAATAAAGGTTTTATATAAAAAAAAAAATTAAAAAAAAAGACATAAAGACTTCAGACTTTGAGCCCCCTTTATTAGAGGAGACTCCCCAGCAGACTTACAAAACCAAACTTAGATCTAACAAGTCAGAACCCGTTTGATCAATTAAGTCCACTAGGTGGTGAAGCGGTTGAACATGTATTCTGGCTCGCATAAGATCTTGGATACCGGAGATGAGAAAAAGAGCAAGATGAAAACCAAATACTGTAAAATATTACGTGGTAGATGTATAGTGACTCTGATATTTTTATTTCTTCTGTGCATCACGATGATATGTATCAGCTTAATACTACATGCTATTTTTCCTCCTATTGCCTCACTCTTACACTCTACCAATGATACCATAAAGCACACATTTAGTGATCTGCCATCCCATGAGCTATCGTATCGACTTGCCTTACGCAACAATACTTTTATCCAGATGCTGCACCATTCACATCAGACTAGCAATGCTACAGACTGCTGGGTCTGTGGCCGACTTCCCCCGTATCAGAAGGTGAAGGGAGTGTTGCCTCTTTTCCCTTTTCCATTCTCCCATAATGGTTCTTGCGGAGCATGGTTTGCCTTAATGACATCCATCAACGGTGATGCCAAAGAATGTCAAGATAAGGAATGTAGGGGCGACTGGGTATGGGGTAACTTGAATAAAGTCATGAATAAAGCATGTTTCCCAGATAAAGAAGGTCTTCCCCAAAGGAAAGGTACCGATCTAGAAAATGAAGAGTATCTGCAAGGAAATGCGACCCTTGACTTTATAGTGTTGAATGTCAAGCCCATACACAATTTAGGTCCATCCTCAATCACAGTCCTGCCAGTAAAAGGGAACATGTGTGTCAGAAAAGAAGGCTCTGTACAGTTGGGGCACAGCGAGTGTAACACTATACTAGTGTTCAAAGACAAAGGAAAGTCTTACTTCTGAGCATCACGACACACCTACTTTATTTGTGGCCAGACAGCCTATGTACAACTGCCCTTAGACTGCGGTGGGACGTGCTATATATCATTTCTCCTACCACCCGTTTTCTTGGCCCCATCGAACTATCATCAAAATCTTCAACTAGCACTTATCAGGCACAGACGAGGGCTCGATGCCTCTGGCATTGACCAGACTGAAACAGCTTGGGAGCAATATACAGATTTCAACAAAGGATTCTTTTTCTTCGTAGGTCCCGTCCAGAATAGTAAACTTATCCGCAGACTAACAAGGATTCTAGAAACAGTTGCTAATGAGACTGCATCAGCCCTGGGGAACTTGACCCAGGAACAGTCTGCTATGAGAATGGTCGTTCTTCAGAATCGTCTTGTTCTTGACGTCATCCTAGCGGATAGGGGCGGGGCCTGTAGGGTCATCGGTTCCAGCTGCTGCGTTTTCATACCTAATAACGCACCGTCTGTATACAAAGCAATAACAAGACTCCACAAGATTGCCCAAAGCATACACCAAGACCCAGGCACGTGGACTTGGTCCAGTTGGCTCTGGGAAATAATATCAGCATGGGGATGGAAAGTGTTGACGATCTGTGGACTAATACTACTGATGATATTCAGTTGTTGCCTATGTCTGCAGTGTGGCCCGGCCATTTGCGGCCTGTGTGCTACTGCATGTGTCCCACATCCCCATTTACAAAGCATTGAAAATGGAAAAATAATGCTGCAAGAACAGATTGACTGTCTAATGAGAATAGATATGATGTAAGGGTCCACTAGGGGACAAGGAGGGAATGAGGAAAATAAAATATCATGAGGCCTATGTGTCCCCGTGTGTTCCCCCACACTCATGTGCACATACATGTCACCTACGTATTTCCCCTCCATGGCCTGTCTATCATGATGCTCATGCTATAACGTGGCCTGCCATAATCCAGTCTCCCATGAGAGAAACGACAAATCTGCTCTGAGGCCTACACGTTTTGCATCATGTTTTCCTGCATTTCCATTATTGTGGCCCAGCCAGAGCTGAAAAGAGGCTTCAGGCCTCAGAACGCTCTGAAAGCTGTAGCTGCGTATCCTTGGCCTTGCACACTTGGGCCTCAGCCAAAGGGGCCCTGTCCGAGACAGTATTGAGCACGGTTATCTGCTTACTCCTACCGAAACCACATTCCTGCCTGGAGAAGGAGGGATAAACATGACATCTGCAAAGGAGAAAGCCTAGCCTTTCTGT
Organism: Triturus cristatus; assembly: GCF_964204655.1. NCBI lineage: Eukaryota > Metazoa > Chordata > Amphibia > Caudata > Salamandridae > Triturus > Triturus cristatus. The sequence continues at coordinate 853,950,375 of NC_140582.1, forward strand.
CTCTTTTTGTGTGATTACAAAGCTCACGTCAGTGAAAAGCCCTAGCCCCCGTGAAAGACTTCAGCAGTAAACGAAGAAATAAATGCCACATTGGCCCTTGGTGATGGGCAACCTATGTCACGAATCAGTCCCTGCTCCAAACTTTAGATATCAGATAATACGAGATGTGCTGGTCACCCTGACACTGAAGGCCTCACTTCTAGACTACAGACTCCCCGGTTGCATAGCAACCCTTTTACACGTCAGTTACACGTCATGCTCGAGTTGAGCACAAGTAAGGCAAAGTTCCAGTAAAGTTCCAGCTGATCACGCAACCCCCTCCAGGCATCCACCCACCTATGACACTTACCTATTATCATCAAGTGAACGCCCACCTTCACGCCTACTTACACGCCCACATGCTCTTATCTCATTCTCTCTTGCTCCGCCTGAAGCGCTCTTGCTTACGTATATTATTACAAACATATATATACTGTACTCTGTGAATAAAGTTTAAGAATACCTTTTTGAGAACCCTGGTCCTGATCCCTTGTGGTGATGGAACTATTCTCCCTATAACTCGAGTTATTTGAATAAAGCCCTTTTGAACCTGATACCACGGACTCAGCCTTTTGCTTCATGTATAATTGTATTGATATCTAGAAATTCTGAAACTCGTAATAATTTATTTACGACAGGGTGCTGCCCCGAGAACAGCGGTGGAGCACAATTGAAAGAGAGACCTTCGCAGTAGTCTGGGCCCTCAAAAAGCTACGGCCCTACCTGTTCGGAACACACTTCCGAGTGCAAACAGATCACCGACCCTTGCGGTGGTTGATGGAGATGCGAGGGGAAAACCCCAAGCTGCTACGCTGGTCTATCTCCCTCCAGGGGATGGATTTCACTGTGGAACATCGCCCCGGGACGGACCACGCCAACGCGGACGGCCTGTCCCGATTCTTCCGCTTCAGCGAGGAGAACCCCCAAGTAGATGGGTAGTTCTCCCCGCCTTTCAGTTGGGGGGGCGCGTGTGAGACCGGCCTCGTGGCATGGGCCCTCCCGACCAGCAAGCCACCCTGCAACCGCACCGATCCTCAATATCACAGACTTCCGGCCCCCATGGCCCAACATCCCGATGGCCGGCCAGGCCCCCAACACGCATGCCCGGCCGAGGGAGAGTGAAACCCCCCAAGCCAGACCGAGAGGCGCCGACCCTGTCACACCTCTGGTCTCTTCCCCGAGGGAGGTTTCGATCGGCCACCAGGCCCCCGGTGAGCGGCCGCCTCGCCTGCTGGGAGTCTGGAGTCCCTCCCGGACCCACCTAAACAGATCAAAGGGCCGAGCGACAGGAAGCCCCGACACACCGCCCCCAGGCACCAAGACCCCTCTCGGCGAGGACTCCGGACTTCAAAGAGGAGGGGAAGTATAACAAGGGGTGCGGAAGGGACTGGAGGCAGAGACGACCTGGACTGACGAGAGCCTGCTGACCTGGTCGCGGCTCGATCGCTCCCCGAACCGAAGAACGCTACCTGAACTCTGAACCATCTGAGCCCTGCTGATGCTGTCGCGGCTTCCCGAATCCTGGAACCATCTGAGCCCTGCTGACGCTGTCACGGCTCCCCGAACTCTGAACCACCTGAGCCCTGCTGACGCTGTCGCGGCTCCCCGAACTCTGAACCATCTGAGCCCTGCTGACGCCGTCGCGGCTCCCTGAACTACGAACCTCCTGTGCCTGCTGAGTGACTCGCGGCACCCTCTTCCAAGAGAATCGGCAGAGATTGCCGAGAGAAGCAACATCCCCTCAGCTCGAGGATTGAGAGCTGTGCGCAGGATACTCCGCAGAGACACTGACTCAAAGACTGTCCCGCTACCCCCATACCCCCATCACGAGATCGCCGCTGATTGTGGCACTGTACCTGCATTTCGGATCATAAAGGTCCCTTACCACTAACGATAAAGTATATTGTCTTACGAAGAACTACTGTGTGGTGTCCCTCTGTCCGAAGAGAGTAAGCGCAGCGTGTGCGATCCTAGGTACGAGACCCTTCCAGGAAGGGCCTCCCCACTCTTGCTCGGCCTAACTCTGGGAGAGGTGGGTCCCCGGGTGGTCAGGAACGCATTCCGCAGCCTCCCCGGTGAACGCCTTCCAACAGAGACCAAATGAAAAAGCTATTACACGTGGCAATCATGACCGAGTATCTCCAAGGCAAAGCTGCACCACCAGGCCTCCGTGTTAATAATGAACCAAGAATATTCCTGAATGATCCCCTATTCAAAAAAGAATGATCACTCATAGCCTGGCGTTGCTCACGCGACTGACTGATACTTATCATCAATACGGCCAAAAGGATCTCTGAAGCTACACTTGTCAAGATCAAAATTAGTGAAAATTAGTGAAGATGCCCTTAATACACAAATCAAGATCACAGCCTACAAAAAGAGACTAAAGGAAATAAATAAGGAAATAGGTGAACATAAAGACTTCTTCATGCAAAGCAAAATCACGAAACGCCAGAAGAACTTGAAGTGCTCACATGAAAAGGTATATCCTTACATCAGAGACGATTACAAGAAGAAGGATGACTCAGAAACAGAATCTTCCATAAGGGGTGATTCAGGTTCATCCACCAACGAACAATACGAGTGGTCAAGTGACAACTCTGCAAAAAGCTGGAGAGGGAGACAGAGACACAGAAGAGGGTCGTATTACAACCATGGATACCCACAACCTCCGCCATATATGTGGCCAACGTACTACCCCCCACAGCCCTTTCATGGACCTCAACCTTACCAAGAGATGCCATTCTACCAGCCTACCCAACAATAGAGAGAGGCGGCCGGAGGAACAGACGAAATTGCAGAGGAGGGAGATGACTCCAATGGGAAGACAGAGGAATAGAAGGCATTAACACAAGAAGCCGGACACAAGACCAGCAACCAGGAATGAGCGGCCTATGAATTTGGTTGTGAATTTGACAGATACAATATAGACACCCACTGAGCTTGCAGTCCTTAACAAAGGTCTGGGATATGTACCAACCACTAATATGGACAAATTCAGGACCAGATATAAACTCCATGAATTCTTCAGAAAAATATGTGTCAAAACCTTTTTCCATCAGACACCTACAACTCAAACACCTGATGGTTATAGCATGATGCGGAACGAATCCACGTTCAGTTCCCCCATAACCACCATTCCCCCAGAGGTTATGGCCTTTGAAAATGCAGTGATAGGGGACATAGAGATACTTGATACAAGATACCATGGCTTCTATAGTATGAGCAAAAAAGAAAAACAAGCGCTTAACTCCATCAGTGGGAGAACTGAACTGGTGATCATACCAGCAGATAAAGGTGGGGCAATCATCTTGCAAGATCTTAACAGTTATAGGGAAGCATGCCTCACACTACTCAATGACACCAGACACTATATGTTTGCATTGTTCGCCTAAGTAGGCTGGGTATGCCCAGACGTGGGTTCCTTGTTCACTTTGCCACAGGAATCAAGCTAGCCTGGCTGATAAGGAGTGTTACTCCGAAACCGGTCCAGGGAAGACCTGGCTTGGCAGTTCGGTCTAGACTGTTTCCATGAGGCACTCAAGACTGATTTGCATATGGCTGGGTCTGAACTGGGGTGGCGAAGTGAGCTAAAGAATGATAATGGATTCAACCCAGATCTGTGACTGGGGGTGAGTGTCTGAAAAGTTTGAGCGCTCCGCCCATCATCTCCTTTTGTTGTCATTGTTCGTCCTAAGTTGGCAGGATATGACCAGATGTGGGTCCCTTGCTCACTTTACCACTGGATTCAAGCTAGCCTGGCTGATGAGGAGTGTTACTACGAAACCGGTCCCAGGATGCTTTTTTCCGGTCCAGGGAAGACCCTGCTTGGCAGTTCGGTCTGGACTGTTCCCATGAGGCACAGGGTCAAGACTGATTTTCATATGGATGGGTCTGAACTGGGGTGGTGAAGTGAGCTAAAGGATGATAATGGATTCAACCCATATCTGTGACTGAGGGTGAGTGTCTGAAAAGTTTCAGCGCTCCGTCCATCATCTTCTTGTGTTGCACCAGACACTATTTACCACTTCAAATGGACCCAACAAGAAGACTACAGAAAACAAGCATTGGCATAGCCAATAGGTCTCGCATTTGGGACCTTCTAAGTATTTAGTTATGCAGCACACTATCCTTGGTGCAACCACATCAACTGTTTTGCGTGGCTAAACACTTATAAGGTCCCAAAAGCGAGACCTATTGGCTATGCTAATGCTTGGTGTAGTTGTGTGTGTGGTTGTGTGTGTGTGGTTGTGTGTGTGTGTGTGTGGTTGTGTGTGTGTGTGGCTGTGTGTGTGGTTGTGTGTGTGGTTGTGTGTGTGTGTTTGTGTGTGTGTGGTTGTGTGTGTGTGTGGTTGTGTGGTTGTGTGTGTGTGGTTGTGTGTGTGTGGTTGTGTGGTGTGTGTGGTTGTGTGTGTGTGGTTGTGTGTGTGTGTGGTTGTGTGTGTGTGTGGTTGTGTGTGTGTGGTTGTGTGTGTGTGGTTGTGTGTGTGGTTGTGTGTGTGGTTGTGTATGTGTGTGGTTGTGTATGTGTGTGGTTGTGTGTGTGTGGTTGTGTGTGTGGGTGCACTTGTGGGTGCAGTTGTGTGTGTGGATGAGTGGTTGGGTGTGGTTGGTTGTAGTTGTGTGTGTTAAGTGTGTGGTTGTGTGTGTGGTTGTGTGTGCGGTTGTGGTTGTGTGTGGTTGTGGGTGTGTGTGTGGTTGTGCATGTGGTTGTGTGTGTGGTTGTGTGTGTGGTTGTGGATGTGTGTGGGTGTGTGTGGGTGGGTGTGGTTGTGGGTGCAGTTGTGGGTGCGGTTGTGGGTGTGTGTGGATGTGTGGTTGGGTGTGGTTGTGTGTGTTGAGTGTGTGGTTGTGTGTGGTTGTGTGTGTGTGTGGGTGTGGTTGTGTGTGGTTGTGGATGTGTGTGGTTGTGGATGTGTGTGTGTGGTTGTGCATGTGGTTGTGTGTGTGGTTGTGTGTGTGTGGTTGTGTGTGTCGTTGTGTGTGTGGTTGTGTGTGTGTGGTTGTATGTGTGGTTGTGTGTGTGGTTGTGTGTGTGGTTGTGTGTGTGGTTGTGTGTGGTTGTGTGTGTGTGTGGTTGTGTGTGTGTGTGGTTGTGTGTGTTTGGTTGTGTGTGTGTGTGTGGTTGTGTGTGTTGCGGTTGTGTGTGTGTGGCTGTGTGTGTGATTGTGGTTGTGTGTGGTTGTGGTTGTGTGTGTGGTTGTGGTTGTCTGTGTGTGTGGTTGTATGTGTGGTTGTGTGTGTGGTTGTAGGTGTGGTTGTGGGTGTGGTTGTGGGTGTGTGTGGTTGTGTGTGTGGTTGAGTGCGGTTGTGTGGTTGTGTATGGTTGTGTGTGCAGTTGTGTGTGGTTGTGTGTATGGTCGTGGTTGTGTGTGTGCTTGTGTGTGGTTGTGGGTGTGTAGGTGTGGTTGTGTGTGTGGTTGTGTGTGTGTTGGTGTGGTTGTGTGGTTGGGTGTGGTTGTGTGGGTGTGGTTGGTTGTGGTTGTGGGTGTGTGGTTGTGTGTGTGGTTGTGTGGATGGTTGTGTGGGTGATTGTGTGTGGTTGTGTGTGGTTGTGTTTGGTTGTGTGTGTGGTTGTGTGTGTGGTGTGTGTGTGGTTGTGTGTGTTTGGGTGTGTGTGTTTGGTTGTGGTTGTGTGTGTGGTTGTGTGTGTGTGGTTGTGTGTGTGTGGTTGTGTGTGTGGTTGTATGTGTGGTTGTATGTGTGGTTGTGTGTGGTTGTACATGTGGTTGTGTGTGGTTGTACGTGTGGTTGTGTGTGTGGTGGTTAGTGGTTGTGTGTGTGTGGTTGTGTGTGGTTGCGTGTGTGGGGTTGCATGTGTGGGATTGTGTGTGTGGTTGTGTGTGTGTGGTTGTGTGTGTGCGGTTGTGTGTGGTTGTGTATATGGTTGTGGTTGTGTGTGGTTGTAGGTGTGGTTGGTTGTGTGTGTGGTTGTGTGTGTGTGTGGTTGTAGGTGTGGTTGTGTGTGTGGTAATGTGTGTGTGGTTGTGTGTGTGCCTGTGTGGTTGTGTGTTTGGTTGTGTGTGTGCAGTTGTGTGTGGTTGCGTGTTTGTGGTTGTGTGCATGGTTGTGTGTATGCTTGTGTGTGTGGTTGTAGGTGTGGTTGTGTGGGGTTGTGGTTGTGTGTGGGTGTGGTTGTGGTTGTGTGTTCGGGTGTGGTTGTGTGTGGTTGTGTGTGTGGTTGTGTGTGTGTGGTTGTGTGTGTGGTTGTGTGTGTGGTTGTGTGTGTGTGGTTGTGTGTGTGTGGTTGTGTGTGTGATTGTGGTTGTGTGTGGATGTGGTTGTGGATGTGGTTGTGGATGTGTGTGGGTGTGGTTGTTTGTGTGTGGTTGTGTGTGTGGTTGTGTGTATGGTTGTGGTTGTGTGTGGTTGTGTGTGGTTGTGTGTGTGGTTGTGGTTGTGTGTGTGTGGTTGTGTGTGTGTGGTTGTGTGTGTGTGGTTGTGTGTGGTTGTGGGTGTGTGGTTGTGGGTGTGGTTGTGGGTGTGGTTGTGTGTGTGTGTGGTTGTGTGTGTGTTTGGTTGTGAGTGTGAGTGTGCTTGTGTGTGGTTGTGTGTGTATGGTTGTGGTTGTGTGTGGTTGTGGGTGTGGTTGTGTGTGTGCCTGTGTGGTTGTGTGTTTGGTTGTGTGGTTGTGTGTGTGCAGTTGTGTGTGGTTGTGTGTTTGTGGTTGTGTGCATGGTTGTGGTTGTGTGTGTGCTTGTGTGTGTGGTTGTAGGTGTGGTTGTGTGGGGTCGTGGTTGTGCGTGGGTGTGGTTGTGTGTGGTTGTGTGTGTGTGGTTGTGGGTGTGGTTGTGGGTGTGGTTGTGTGTGTGCTTGTGTGTGTGCTTGTGTGTGTGCTTGTGTGTGTGCTTGTGTGTGTGGTTGTGTGTGTGTGTGGTTGTGTGTATGGTTGTGTGTGGTTGTGTGTATGGTTGTGTGTGTGGTTGTGTGTGGTTGTGTGTGTGGTTGTGTGTGTGGTTGTGTGTGGTTGTGTGTTCGGGTGTGGTTGTGTGTGGTTGTGTGTGGTTGTGGGTGTGGTTGTGTGTGGTTGTGTGTGTGCTTGTGTGTGTGCTTGTGTGTGTGCTTGTGTGTGTGCTTGCGTGTGTGCTTGTGTGTGTGCTTGTGTGGGGTCGTGGTTGTGCGTGGGTGTGGTTGTGTGTGGTTGTGTGTGTGTGGTTGTGGGTGTGGGTGTGGTTGTGGTTGTGTGTGCTTGTGTGTGTGCTTGTGTGTGTGGTTGTGTGTGTGTGCTTTTGTGTGGTTGTGTGTGTGTGTGGTTGTGTGTATGGTTGTGTGTGTGTGGTTGTGTGTGGTTGTGTGTGTGTGGTTGTGGGTGTGGTTGTGTGTATCGGTGTGGTTGTGTGTTTGTGTGTGTGGTTGTGTGTATGTCTGTGGTTTTGTGTGTGTGGTTGTGTGTGTGGTTGTGTGTGTGGTTGTGTGTGGTTGTGGGGGTGTGTGTGGTTGTGTAGTTGTGCATGTGGTTGTGTGTGTGTGCTTGTGTGTGTGACAGTAATACTAAAATTATCTCAAAATAAAGGAACACAAACATCTTGTTTGTGGAAAGAGAAAGCACGTTGTAAGTCAAACGGGCGCAGTACAGCATTAACACAATAACAAAACAAACAAGATCACTTAGCGAAGACTAAGTGCTGATAATGGATACACACAGCTCATCATCTTAAGAGTTCGATTGCAGCCAATGTGCACTCAAACCTGCCCCCTCCTTGTGAGTTGCACCCCATATTTCATGAGTTGTAACTGCTGCATCCACCATAGCGCTTTGAGAGCTAAAGCGCTACATAGGTCTAATCGACTAAGCAGTCGCCAACATGCAGTGCTTTTAAAGAGACTGTGCCAAAAATTTCCAGCTTCCTCATCATGTCCTCATGAAAGCGCCAACGAAAGGACTCCCTGAATGGTGCAACGGACATGAAGCAGCCGCTGCGATCAGAAATAAACACTGTGAACGTTGTCCAGTTCCACAGTGACATCTCCTTAATGTTCTTTAAGTCACAAAACAGTAATACTAAAAGCATCTCAAAATAAAGGAACACAAACAACGAGTTCGTGGAAAGAGAAAGCACACTGTAAGTCAAACGGGCGCAGCAAAGCATTAACACAACATGTTCTTTGATGTTTGATGTTCTTTGAACGAGAACATCAAAGGGGCGCAGCGAAAGTGATCGCGGGCGAAAGTGAAAGTGATCTTAGGCGCTTAATGAGCATGACGAGGTTTGCCATCCTCTGCTCCTAAGCACGCGCTCGCGCATATGCACTGTAGCTCTAGGGTGGCCATGGTAGCATTTTTTGAGCCCTCCCAAAAAGTCTCGCCAGAGCAGCGCATGCGCTGGGTCAGGCGAGACCTAAATATCAAGGATCTAACCAAAGAAGCACTCCACAAGGGCTGGATTAACAAAAAGGAACAAGAATTCCAGTGTATCAAGGAACCAAGAACACCACAGTTTTACACACTGCCCAAGATCTACAAGGGACGAACAACACAACCAGGCAGACCCATCGATCTGGGATTGGGTCACTTTTGGAACCATTATCTCGATATATAGACTGGTTCCTCCGCCCTTTAGTCACCGAGATCAGATCTTACATCAAAGACACTAAACATCTCTTGAATATTCTCAACGAAATTGAATATGACCCAAAGCTGGAAACTCTAATTTGCTTGAATGTAGAAGCCCCCTACACAAGCATACCTCAAGAAGAGAGACTACATGTCATTAGAAAACTTCTGCAAGATGAAGATTGGCCGTGGCAAGCCCCTGTCAAGTGGATTATGACACTAGCACACATCGCCCTCACTGAAAACTTCTTCCAGTTTGAAGATCAACTATACCTTCAACAACACGGAACTTCTATGGGCAGTACATTCGCCCCCAGCATAGCTTGTCTCTACATGAGCTGGTTTGATGAATATATCTGGAACAGCATCCCATACCACAATGAAATCCGCTTGTGGCACAGATATATTGACGACATTCTAATATGGCACGGGAATAACGATACCAAAACCTATGAAGGAGTGAGAAGTCTTTACAGAAGATATATCATCTTCCCAAACAAAATGCTTCAACAAACTAAAGGAAGAAATATCTTAAATATCATAAAGTGCATGTAAATGGTCTATCCGAGACCGGTAAGTAACGGCACCCAGGTAAATCAGTGCTCACCCTACATTTGTCTAGGACTTGTTTGAGATTAAAGAAGAGTTTTTATGGATATATACCTGGACGTACATATATGGATAATGTTACTTACCCAGTAAGCATCTGTTCTTGGCATGTAGAGCTGTAGATTTACATGCTTTGCATACTCCTGCCATCTAGTGTTGGGTACAGATGTTTGCAAGTTGTTTTTCTTCCAACACGTCTTTCCAGTCACGAGGTAGGTGACTCCTCCATTCGGTGATAGTGCGCATGGGCATCGACTCCATTGTTAGATTGTTTTACCGCAGAGGGTGAGAATGGAGTTAGTAAATAAGGAATAGAGATGTTCATGCTTATGTATATAAAGTAAGAAAGAGAACTGCAACAGGTACAGGTGTCCGGGGAGGCGGGTGGACGCATGTGAATCTACAGCTCTACATGCCAAGAACAGATGCTTACTGGGTAAGTAACATTATCCGTATGAGGCATGTGAGCTGTAGATCACATGCTTTGCATAGACCATACAGCAGTATCCTCCCAAAGCGGTGGCTAACCTGTAGCTGTTGGAGTTGTCTGAAAGAGAGTTCTAAGTACTGCCTGGCCCACATTTGCTTGTTGTCTCGCTAACATGCTTACACACTAGTTCTTGGTGAATGTGTGCAGTGTAGACCATGTTGCAGCTTTACAAATGTCAACTACAGGGATGTTTCCTAAGAAAGCCATAGTAGCCCCTATTTTGCGAGCAGAATGCGCTCTAGGGGGTATTGTTAAAGTTCTCTTAGCTTTTGCATAACAAATTTGATGGATTTAACAATCCATCTGGCAATACCTGATTTGGACACGGGATTGCCCTTGTGTGGTGGAGCAAAAGCAACAAAAAGTTGTTTAGTTTTACAAAATGATTTTGTTCTTTCAATGTAATATAAAAGGGTTCTACGAACATCTAAGGTGTGTAGAGCTCGTTTTACCACTGAATCAGGTTGACGAAAGAATACAGGTAAGTCAACCGACTGATTGATGTGAAAGGCAGAAACTACCTTAGGTAGAAACTTGTGGTTAGTACGAAGGACCACTTTGTCTCTGTGAAGTTGGAAAAAAGGTTTTCAGTGGTTAGTGCCTGTAGTTCACCCACTCTCCTCAGTGAAGTGATTCCAATGAGGAAAGCGATTTTCCAGGAGAGGAACTGTAGTTCACAATTATGCATGGGTTCAAAAGGTAAGACCATTAATCGTGTGAGGACTATGTTAAGATTCCACAGTGGGGCAGGTGGAAGCCTTGGTGGTATAACTCTTAAGTGCTTCCACGAAAGTTTTGATTACTGGCACTCTAAAAAGAGATCAGTGCAGTGCTTAATTTGTTCCGGTGCTTTCCGATGCTTGGCACCAGCACTTATTCCTCAGGGCCGGGTCTATTCCTTTTTTCTCCCCCGAGTGGTGGGCCCAGTTATTGTTAAAAAATAAAAGTAAAGGAAGATCCTAATCAGTAAAGAAAGCATGCTTGGCTTGTATTCAATTTACATATATATCCTGCAGGTGGTTGGGGGAAAATCTTCCAATCAAAAATGGCGATCCGTTTGCAACCATTCGGTCAGAAATGTTTTAGTTATTCTAATTGTCCTTGATTAAGGCCCGGCCGCTACAGCCTAGTGTTTCTTCTCGCTGGTTGGAGGATGAATGCTGCTTGGCGTTACGATTGGCTCCAGGGAACCCCCAGTAACTGGTGGCGAGAGCAGGAGGGGCCAGGCAGCAAAGGGTGTATGCTTCTAGAGCCCCCAGCCATGTGGAACCCCTCCTGCAGAAGCCTTGCACAGACTTGCTCCGGTTCCTCCTGGCTTTTCAACCTCTGCAGGTCAGTAGCGCTCTCAGTTCACTGCAAACTCTTGACATCTGTTTGACCCTTGTGTAAGCAGAACAAATCACCCAGAAAACATTTCTGTAGAGACTGTAAAATTATTAGCTTGCATGATGGTTTTGCTTTTGCGCTGCACATGCCTTTAATGGCGTAGAAGCTTTGAAAGTGAAAAGTAATTGAGAAGACGAATGGCAAGGTCTCATGTTGAAAAAACTCTCCACCGGGAAGATGGAAAGCATTTTATGTATCAATCGTAAGGTGCTGTTTTTCAAAACCTCTAAAAATATTTGGAACATATTTTAAGTGCAAACAAAACAGTTCTCAGCGTTATGTACGGGGCTGAAAATGGAAACAATACTCCGGAATCCCATAAATTGAGGGTCAATGGGTAGCAGCAGAGTGGGGGTTAAGTCAAAAGGGGTGATGTATTATCTCTTCCTTTTTTTAAAATTTCTTTCCCAAATAAAGTAGAAACAAAGACCCATCCAAGTGTATTAATGATTCTGTTTTGTCTTACTTAAGTGGTCACAAACAGTCTGTATTTTAAAATGTCTTACAATGTTAATGCAGCTGCATAGATCTTTATGTACCCAGCATGTTCCTGGGTACAGCAGTTAAAATAAGATAACGGGTGGTCAGTGCATTTGCTGGTGACATCTGCATTCAGTCTTGGTACAGGATTGACTCATTGTGAAATAGCATACAACATAGTTCTGTTGATGACTGCTTATGTTCCAATTTCTTTGGGCTGTTACCTTATGTCACAAGTTGCTATCCTTTTAACTTAGAGAGCTATGAACCAACATCAAGAAGCTGCACTCAAACTCGAAAGCATACAATTAGAACCGTACTGTCTTTTTATAATTCTAAGTTTGTTAAAAAGGGTTCCTTTAGGTAGTAATAGCCACTTATTAGAAGTGCTAACTAAGTGGTGATTAGTATAATTACTCAAATGAATACATGTATTTAAAATTCTTTCTGGACATTCACACCTCCTATGTACAGAGCTCAAAAATCAAAACCCTCCTGCCAAATAATAGTTTTGAAGTGACAAACTGTGTATGTTTGCTTCCTAGATGGCACTGACACCAAGGTGTCAAGCGCGTATAGCCTCCAGCCAAGATGAGACCTGAAGAACAAGTTACTTACCTTCGGTAACGATGTATCTGTAAGAAACATTAGTTAGTTAGATTCCTCACCTTAGAATATCCCCAGGCGTCAGACTGGATCCGGAAGATGTTTCGTCAGCAATACCCCTTGCACGTCGCTAGGCGTCGTCTGCGGCTCCGCGTCCGTCGTCGGCGTCGTGCGCCGGGATGACGTCGTCGGAGTACTTAGACGCCGCCCTCGCGCGCTGACGTCAGTTCTTGTACATAGCTTTCCGCGCCAGGAACGCAGAGCCATGCAAAGACCGACACTGGTGCCAAAAATAAAATCTAGGGGCCTGAAAGGACAACCTTAACCCTAGATGTCAGTTCGCAGAACGGGGAGGATGGGAGGGTCGGTGAGGAATCTAACTAACTAATGTTTCTTACAGATACATCGTTACCGAAGGTAAGTAACTTGTTCATCTGAAAGAAACACGTTAGTTAGATTCCTCACCTTAGAATAGATACCCAAGCAATACCATCCCCGGTGGTGGGTCTGCGAACCAAGATCACACCAGAAAGTCCTGGAGGACAGAACGGCCAAAGAAGCCATCCCTCCGGACTTGGCTGTCAAGGCAATAATGCCTGGCAAACGTGTGTAGCGAAGCCCACGTCGCCGCCTGACAGATGTCCTGCAAAGGGACTCCCCGTCCCAAGGCAGTAGTAGCCGCCGTGGCCCGAGTAGAATGGGCGCGCAGCCCAACAGGAGGGTCCTTTTTAGCCAAGGAATAGCAGATTTTTATACAAAAAACGACCCACCGAGAGATGGTTCGTTTGTGCACAGCTTTCCCCTTCTTAGCGCCCACGTACCCAACAAAAAGCTGGTCGTCCACCCGGAACTGTTTTGTGCGGTCCAGATAGAAGGAGAGCGCACGTTTTGGGTCCAGACGGTGGAGCCTCTCTTCCTCTTTGGAAGGATGCGGAGGCGGAAAGAAGGTGGGCAAGGTGACAGACTGCCCAAGGTGAAATGGAGTCACCACTTTAGGAAGAAAAGAGGGACGAGGCCGAAGGACAACCTTGTCCGGATGAACAGAGAGAAAAGGAGGCTTTGAAGATAAAGCCTGGAGCTCACTCACCCGTCTAGCCGAGGTGATGGCTACCAGAAAAGCAGTCTTTAGAGTTAGAAGACGAAGAGGGCAATTGTGAAGAGGCTCGAAGGGAGCGCACATCAGGAATGTCAAAACCAGATTCAAGTCCCACTGAGGCATTACAAAAGGGACAGGAGGGAACGTGTGTGTAATGCCTTTGAGAAAGCGTGTAACCACAGGGGACTTGAAAAGAGAAGGCTGATCAGGAAGCCGCAAGAAGGCGGAGATGGCAGCAAGATAACCTTTCAGGGTGCCCAGGGCAGAGCCCTGCCGGGCCAGAGAAAGAAGGAAGAGGAGAACCTCAGAAAGAGGGGCGGAAAGGGGATCCACAGCCTTTGCTGTGCACCATGCCACAAATTTGTTCCACCGGCAGGCGTATACCGACTTTGTGGAGGGACGCCTGGCTGCCAGAATGATATCACAGACTTCAGGAGGCAAGTCAAATGGCATCAACTGCCGCCGCTCAATCTCCACGCATGGAGGTGGAGGCTGGACAGGTTCGGGTGGAGGACCGTCCCCTGCTGCTGCGACAGAAGATCCTCCCGAAGGGGCAGACGTATCGGGGGATCGGTCAACAGACTGAGTAGCTCGGGATACCAGTATCTTCGTGCCCAATCCGGAGCCACCAAGATGACTTGGGCCCGGTCGCGCCTGATCTTCTTCAGCACTCTGGGCAGAAGTGGTATAGGCGGAAAGGCGTACAACAGACCGCAACTCCACTCGTGACGAAAAGCGCCGCCGAGCGAGTGCCGCCTTGGAAATTCCAACGCGCAGAACTGCTGACATTGCGCGTTCTCTTCGGTGGCGAATAGATCTAACCAAGGCTCTCCCCACTGCTGAAAGAGGCCTTGCACCACTTCGGAGTTCAGACGCCATTCGTGATCCATCATGCACCGGCGGCTGAGTTCGTCTGCTCTGGCGTTCAGAGAGCCCGCCAGATGTTGAACCACCAGGGTGACGCCCTGGTGTTCCAGCCATGTCCAGAGGCGCAGAGCCTCCTGACAAAGGGTCCACGACCCCACCCCGCCCTGTTTGTTGCAGTACCACATGGCGGTGGTGTTGTCCGTGAACACCTGCACGACACTTCCCCTGACAGAGGGAAGGAAGGCTTTCAGTGCAAGCCGGATCGCTCTCAACTCCAACAGGTTGATGTGGAGACGAGACTCCGCCGGAGACCAGAGGCCTCTGATCTCCGCCTCTCCCATATGGCCACCCCAACCCAGGAGGGACGCATCCGTCACTACGACATGCTCCGGTTGGGGAAGGGAGAGGCTCTTGCCCTTGACCCACTCGCGGTCCGTGAGCCACCACTGCAACTGCTGTGCAGTGCCCTCCGAGATCAAGACATGGTCGGACAGTTGCCGTGATGCTGGGCCCACTGAAACTTCAGGTCCCACTGCAGAGCCCGCATGCGCCGCCTGGCGTGATGCACTAGTAGGATGCAGGAGGCCATCAGCCCCAGAAGCCGCAACACTAGCCTGACCGAAACCCGGGATAGAGGCCGAAAGATGGGAATCAGGGCCTGTATATCCCGGACCCGCTGTTCCGGTGGATGGACCCGGAACTGCGCCGAATCGAGAACCGCTCCGATGAAGAGGAGCTTCTGAGAGGGACTCAAGTGTGACTTCGGCACGTTGATGGAAAACCCCAGCAAATGCAGGAGATCCGCCGTAGTCTGGAGGTGGGAGACGACTGCCTGGGGCGAGCCCGCCTTCAACAACCAGTCGTCGAGATAGGGGAAGACTGGGACCCCTGATCTGCGCAGATGAGCTGCGACCACCGCCATCACTTTCGTGAACACCCGAGGGGCACTGGTGAGGCCGAAGGGGAGCACGGTAAACTGAAAGTGCTCTTGGCCCACCGTGAACCGCAGGTAACGCCGGTGGGCCGGCAGGACGGGGATATGGAAATATGCGTCCTGCAAGTCCAACGCTACCATCCAGTCTCCAGGGTCTAGGGCAGCTAAAACCTGAGCCAACGTTAGCATCTTGAACCTTTCCTTTCGGAGGAAGGCATTGACGTTCCGGAGGTCCAAGATAGGGCGCAGGCCCCCCTTGCCCTTCTTGGGAACCAGAAAGTAGTGGGAATAACAACCACGACCTACTTCTGGACTCGGAACGCGCTCGACGGCCCCCTTGGCCAAGAGAGCCGAAACTTCCTCGCGGAGAAGATCCAAATGATCCCCCGAGATACGGTGGTGCTGTGGTGGCATGGCTGGAGGGGTCGTCTCGAAGGGGAGGGAGTAGCCCCTTCGGACGATTTGCAGCACCCACCTGTCCGATGTTATGGACCGCCAGTGGAGCAGGTGATGGCGAACTCTGCCGCCCACTGGCGTGGTATGGGCCTGAAAGCTCGGACTAGGAAGGCTTTGAGGCGGATGCTGCCGGGGTGGATGTGGGCTGACCACGTCGGCCTCCATTTCCGCCACGGCGGAAGCCACGTCCGCGACCGCGCGCAGGTTGGTTCTGCGGCTGGTGGCTCTGCGGACGTGAGGAGGCGCCCCTTCCTTGGCCACGAAAGGGGCGAAAAGCGGAGGTGTGCGCCCGCGGAGCCGAGAGGCCCAAGGACTTGGCCGTAGCCCGGGAGTCCTTAAAGCGGTTCAGCGCACTGTCCGCCTTCTCACCAAACAGGCGAGTGCCATCAAAGGGCATGTCCATGAGGGTGTTCTGGACATCCCCGGAAAATGACGTGGACCGCATCCAGGCGTGGCGGCGGAGCGCCACCGTGGTGGAAATCGCCCGACCTAGCGAGTCCGTGGTGTCAAGCCCACATCTTATGGCGTGCCGTGCTGCATCCCTCCCATCGGCCAGAGCCTGGGAAAGACGTGGCCGGACCTCCTCCGGACACAGGGGCAGCACGTCCTCCACCGTATCCCACAGGGAATGGGAATAACGGTCCAAGAGACAGGCGGTATTTAAGGACCGCAGGCCCAAACTAAGGGACGAGAACAGTTTCTTGCCAAACTGCTCGAGTCTCTTGGAATCCCGGTCCGGCGGAGCGGTCGGGAAGGAGGATTGGGAAGTAGAGGCCTGGATAACCAGACTCTCGGGGGTGGGGTGTTGGGACAGGAAGCTGGGGTCGCCCGGAGCAGGGCGGTGGCGCCTGGCAACGTTCCTATCCACAGGAGGAACTGTGGAGGGCTTGGACCAGGTGCCCTGCAGAACGTCAGTGAGGGCCTCGTTAAACGGCAGCAGAGGCTCAGTGGAGCTTGCTGAGGTTTGAAGCACCTCAGTGAGGATGTTGGTCCTCACAGCCACGGCAGGCAACTCGAGCCCAAGGGCCTCAGCCGCCTTGCGCAGCACCACAGAAAATGCTGCACCCTCCTCCGAAGCCACGGTCGGAGGAGAAGTGAATCCAGCGTCTGGCGAGGTGTCCAGCCCGCTGGCCTCCCCCAGTTCATCTGCCCAGTCCTGAGAAAGCTGTGACTGAACAGCCAGAGGGTCCTCGAACCCCTCCCAGTCGCCCCCTTCTTCCGATTCCTGATAAACAGGAGGAATGATCGGAACCGGACTGTAGAAATGGTAGGTCTCTAGCGGCGTCGGATGCGGCGTCGGCGGACGCCGTGCCGGCGTCGGGTCCGGATGAGGGCTAAACTGGGGCGTCGGCGTCACAGGCGTCGGCGTCGGCGGCGCCGGTGACGGCGTCGGTGGTTCAGGCGTCGGCGCCGGTGGAGGAGTGACAAGGTCAACCGGCGTCGACTGGGGCCCAGGCATGGGCCCCGCGGGGACCTGCGGCGTCGAGACCGGAGTCGTCGACGGCGCCGGGGCCGGAGCCGCCGGCACGCGAGGTCGCCCAGTCGAGCCCGCGGGGCCCGAAGGCGCGCCAGCGGGCGTCGACGGCGGGGCCAGGCTCCTCATGGCCGAGAGGAAGGCGCTGATCTCCGCCGGCGCCGCGTCAGCCCCAGGGACCGGAAGGTATGGGGGCGGACGCGGCACCTGCGGCTCCGCCGGAGCCGCGGGGGTGGAACCACTTGGACCCTCGGCCGAGTCGCGCGACCGGCGAGGGGAGTCCGAAGAGCGATGTCGCCTCTTGGACTTCTTTGAGTGCTTGGACTTACCCGACGACTTGGAGCCCGACGATCGATGGTGGCGTCGGCTAGGGCTCCGCGAGCGATCCTTGGACCTCCTCCTGGACCGGGATCGCGCACGACGCGGAGCCGAGTGGCGAAGCTCGAGAAGCTTGCGGGACCGCTCCCGCCTAGCCTTCGAAGTCAGGGCCTGGCAGTCGTTGCACGACTCCGCGTCGTGGTCGAGGCCTAAGCAATAGAGGCACCGGCGGTGGTGATCGGTCACCGACATCAGTCGATGACAGTCTTCACAAGCCTTGAACCCAGGCATCCTACCGGCACCAGATGTCGACAGACAGGGATCAAAAATGATCAAAAAGAGTTAGTCAAAAAAGACTAAAAGGGGTAGCTCTCCCGGATCTGCGCTTACTGGCGCGGAAAAAAGAAGAACTGACGTCAGCGCGCGAGGGCGGCGTCTAAGTACTCCGACGACGTCATCCCGGCGCACGACGCCGACGACGGACGCGGAGCCGCAGACGACGCCTAGCGACGTGCAAGGGGTATTGCTGACGAAACATCTTCCGGATCCAGTCTGACGCCTGGGGATATTCTAAGGTGAGGAATCTAACTAACGTGTTTCTTTCAGATCAAAAGTAGTGCTGATGGCAGTTTAAGTGAGTCATGCCTGTCCTGTTTGGTTCAGATGTCTGCCTGTTATGGAAACTGGTTATGATTGCCAAATCTTCATGGGCGCCAAGTTACACTCTTTTTTATGGTCCATTATCTATTTCCCACATCCTGCGTCGGAATAGAAGTGGAATCTGAGTTATAACCAGGGCGCAGCTTTATCCCTTTGCGCCTTTGTCCGGGTGTGGTGCAGCATTCGGAGCCAAGTGCACGAGTAGCATCGTAACATACACTGTCTTTGCATTTTATCTATAATTAGAAATCTGCTTGTGTGTACTCTGAGCACAGTGCTTGCTAGTGAGAAGGCAGCGGTACTGCGCTCTCAGGCGTGTATCATTTTTGTCTAGCACAGGCCGCATGTGCACCTGCCATGTTTGTATATGTACTTGTTCGAAACCTCAGTTACATGTATGTATGTATGTATTGCCTTGTGCCTGGAAGCAACTGTCAGTTAGCAGCAGTGTAAGAATGTCAGACAATAAAAATTGAATTCTTACATGATTCTGGCGACGTGCATTTGAATTCTAATATTCGAGCATGTTGTTTTGGGAGACCAACAGCTGGGCATCAGACAGGGCCAGCTTTTAGGGTGGTGAGCACCTGATGCGGAGTTCAGGGGTGAAGAGTTGGGGGGCACTGTGTTAGGAAACAAATAACTTGGATTAAAAGCGCCTGCTGCAGAGTTCCTTGTGCGTTTCGGCAAGATTCAGGCAACAATAATAATGTCAAGATAACGCTGCACGCAGGTGATTAGATGTTATGTTCCTGTTGGAGAGAGAGATCTGAATTTTGTCTAGTGGTAGTTTTGACTGTAGCACAGAGGGTTAATGTGTGCCATGCAGATGGCAGAACTGTATTTATGTGGCTAGGTCAGTGGGTTTATCTTTTTGCCACAAAGAACCTATTGTGATGCCATAAAACATCTTTTGATGGCATAAAACCTTAACACAGTTACAGAATCGCTATTGTGTGTCTTGGACACATTGATGAGACAGGCCAAGAATGATACAGCCCTGTCACCCCTCAACGTTATGTAATTATTTACTGTATATTTAATAAAGCGGAGGGTACTCTAGCTTTCCCTCAGTATCCGTTTTTCTTCCTCCTCTTCACACCTCACTCTTTCCCTTCTCTCCATTTTTACTTCACTTTCTGCCCTATGTTCGAGTTTCCTCTTAATCGTCGCCTCCCCTCATTAATTGCTTTTGATTTTTCACCTTCCAATGTTTCCCTTCCACTCTCCTTTCACGCACTCCCTGCTGTCTGCTATTCTCTTGCCGTTCTCCTCTTTCCTGTTTCATTCTCATCATGTTCCACTCCAATCTTGCATCCCCCACCTCTGCTTTCCCCACTTCTCTTCAAGTTCTTTGTCTACCATATCTATCTTTGCCTTCAAACCTCTCCTCCTTCCTCACTCTCCCTTTTCTGTTTTTCCTTCTTGTGCACAACTTTATATCCACTCCAGAAATAGGTGTTTGATCTCAGGGTCATAAATGTAATTCTTGGTATGGCTACTCAGCCTTTCATATTTCTGAGGTCGATAAAATAAGTGCCATTGAGCTTGGTAACATTTTTTATTGAGTGTCAAGGCCCTCTTTGGTGAGTATGTGCTTTACAAACATACACGATGTGTTAAGGACACAGAAATGCATTTGGCTTTTGTTTTTCAATTTCTTTGCAATATTACACTGTTATTATTTCCTCTATCCCTCCTTGACCCAATACCTTTGATACTCGTATCCATTCCCCTGACCTCCTATCTTTCCTTCATCCCATCTTTTTGCTTTCCTTTTTCTCTTCTTCAGCACCTCCAGGGATGCCTCCTATCCTCTTTCGATTATTACTTTCTTACACCCTCATTCATTCCCCATCCCTCCTCCCTTGGTGCATTTCTTCCTTCTTCCTTGATTTGTCCCTTACTATTTGTTTTCCTGCTGTTTCCTTCATCCTTTCTTTAATTTCTTCCTTTCTTATCCTCAACCCTTCCTTCTGCTTCTTTCTCCTTTCCTTTCTTTCTATTAATCCACCACACATAGTTCACTTCCTTTCTTCCTCTATCCCTTCATTTAATCCTTTCACATTCTTTTATTTCCTCCTTCATTCATCCATTACATATTTCCTCACTACAGTACTCTCCTTCCTGCCTGCATTTGTTACTACTTTCTTTAATATATTCCTTCCTTCATCCATTCCTTTCTTTTAAACAGTACAATACAAACACATTCGCTTTAGTTTGCAAAGCTGCCACAAGTCCTCAAATGACCTTTCCTAAAGCTGCATTTTGGGATTCATACACCTTCTCTAATTTGAGTTTACTTTTAAGTTGTTGTCATACTATCTTCCCATATGTTATATTATGTTATGTTACATTGATTTGTATAGCGCACTAATGACCTGAGAGGGTATCTAGGTGTATCGGCAGGAGTGAGGTCCCCGAGGTGTTTATGTGAGGAGCCAAGTCTTCAGCTTTGTGCAGACCTCAAGGAGTTAGGAGGTGGCTCTGATGTGTTGAGGCTTGTGGATGTGGGCAGAGCCAACAAAGGAAGTGGGTGGGGTCACTGGATGAAATGGGCGGAGCAAATGGAAGTGGGTGTGGAATCCGACAAAAATGAGAGCACCTGCACTTAATATTTTACAAATTAAGCACTGGGTCAGTGTTGCCTATTTTGTAGATATGCAGCTATTGCAGCAAGATGTAGTCGGATAGAAGTGTTAGCTAACCCCGACTGCTGCAAGTGTAACAGATAACAAATTATATTTTGTATTGAAGCATCAAGAGGATTGATGTTGTTATTATTGCAATAGATAACAAAACATTTCCATTTAGCTGCATAACTTGTAGCAGGTCTCCTGGCATCTCTAATGATGTTCATACAGTCTGGTGGGAGATTTAGATAGCCAAACTCTATTATTTCAGGAGCCAGATTGCGAGGTTCAGTTGTTTGGGATCTGGGTGTCTGATTTCTCCATGGATCTGTGCGAAGAGACTGGATGTAAGGTGCAGTTTTTTGATGTGAACTAGTGAAATCTCCAATAGAGTTGTGAACAAAGGTTGACGGGCCTATGTGGGAGCTACTAAGATTAGTATAAGGGATGTTTGCCTGAGCTTCCGAACCACTATTGGAATGAGTGGGAGATGCGAAAAAGCGTAGGCAAATATCCCTTTGGAGAGCGGGTATGGGTACCCGGAGGCAAAGTTTTGGCATTTTGCGTTTTGGTGTGTGGCAAAAAGATCTATTTAAGGAACTCCCCAACTTTGAAAGTATGGGAGGAGAACTTGAGGGTGAATTTCCCATTTGTGGATTTGCGGTCTCTGTCTGCTGAGAAGATCTGCAATTTTATTATTCACTCCTGGGAGGTGTTCTGCTAGGAGATAGATTTTGTGGTGAATGGCCCACGTGCAAATGTCTTGAGCCAAGTGCAACAGTTGGAGAGACTGTGTCCCGCCTGTTTTTCTATATAATACATGGCTGTCATGTTGTCGGTATGAACTAGGACAGCTATGCCAACCAGGTGAGTCTGAAATGCTTTGAGTTCTAGAAACACCGCTAGCAGCTCAAGATGATTTATGTGGAGAGTTTTCTGCTGTTGACTCCACAGTCCTTGCACTGTGTGATGTTGAAGGCAAGTTCCCGAACCAGTGAGGGACGCGTCGTCCGCTGTTAGCACAGACGGTGGAATTGGGTCTATGAAGGGCCATCCTTTTGATACATTTTGTGGGTTCCACCACTGCAGAGAGCGATGAGTATGGCCGCTTACCAACACTAGACTGGTTAAAAGACCCTGTGATTGGTTCCACTGACTTGCTAAGGAATCCTGGAGGGGACGCATGTGAAGCTTGGCATGAGGAACAATCATGATTCAAGAGGCCATCATTCCCAGCAGTTGCATATACACTTTAGCTGGCAGTGAGTGGGTGGGATGAAACAGGAGAACTAAAGCTTCAATATTGCATATTCTGGCTGAATTGGGGAAGGCTAGAGACCTTTGAGTATCTAAAGTGGCTCCTAGATAGTTTTGAGAATTGGAAGGTTAAAGATGTGATTTCAACACATTGACTGTGAATTGTCCTGTGAGTGTGTTGGAGACACTTTAGATACGTACTGGCTGTGATGAGCCAGTCGTACAAGTAGGGGAATACATGAATGTGTTGTCGTCTTAGGTGAGCAGCGACCACTGCCAGACACTTTGTAAAAACTCTGGGAGCTGTGGTGACTCAGAACAGGAGTACTTTGAACTGGTAATGATGCACCGCTACCACAAATCTGAGAAATTTGCGATGAGCGAGATGTATTGGAATATGGAAGTAGGCATCCTTTAAGTCTAGAGTAGACATAAAGTCGCCCTGTTGTAGGAGTGGGAGCACTTGTTGAAGTGTTACCATATGAAAATGGTCTGATCGTATGTAAAGATTTAATTCTCTGAGGTCCAAGATGGGCCTGAAAGAAACGTCCTTCTTGGTTATGAGAAAGTAGGAGTATACATCCGACCAGTGGTATTGCAGTGGTACGGGCTCTATAGCTGCATTTAAAAGGAGAGACTGAAACCTCTTGTTTGAGGAGATGTAAGTGGTCCGGTGACAGTTTGTGTGAACGTGTAGGGATGTTTGGAGGATTGTTGGTAAACTCTAGGCAATAACC